>NC_086444.1:468766145-468911145 GCF_028390025.1 Pseudophryne corroboree
CTGCAGGGACTGTGTACTGTAGTGTTACATAGGGGAGATGACAGCACAAGTGCGCAGTGTTGGGGTCTGTTCTTTCAGTGCTATGACTGTTATCACTGTTAGCCTGGTCTTTTAACATGCAATGGCAGCAGTTAGTGCTGAGAGTTACTGCCATGGCCAGATGGTGAGTGACAGGGACACAGACAGCGGGGCGGATGGCAGACGCACACACGTACATACACACACTCACACTTTATATATATAGCGGGGCTCTACATGGTGCAATGGGGGTCATTCCGAGTTGTTCGCTAGCAGTTTTCGTTTGCAGCGCAGCATTTAGGAAAAATTGCTGCACTTCTGCGCATGCGTATGCGGCGCAATGCGCATGCACGACATACTTTCACAACAGCCAAAGTACTTTTCCACAAGGTCTAGCGAAGCTTGTCAGTCGCACTGCTACCTGCAGAGTGATTGACAGATAAGGGGCGTTTCTGGGTATCAACTGACCGTTTTCAGTGAGTGTGCTGAAAAACGCAGGCGTGTCAGATACAATCCAAACTCCAAGCAAAAAAAGCGCTAAGCTTCAATGTGTGTCAGCTGTCCCAACTCAAATTGCTAAAATGCTTTATCAGTTCATTAATACTCCTCTCCTTATTAAGGACTGCCGCTCTCAAGTTATTGGGTTGTTGCTTCCCAATAAATTTATTGTGACAAGAAAGAACTAAATTGAAAGCGCTGTCCACAATAAAGGATAGATAAAATTGTATTTATTTTGTATTGATAACTGTTAATATAAACACTTAAAAAGCTAAAACATAATATGTATATCTACAAAGCCTATTTCTTCAGTGATCCTTATCACAGGTACTGTTAGGCGCCGGGGTCCGCTCGTCGGTGCGGCCCGGCGCCTAGCAACCAGGGACGCCGTGCGCGTTCAGCCGCCGGCTCCCTGGCAACGCTAGACGCCGGGCGCACAGAGCCGCTCTGACCTTAGCAACGGGGACGCCACGTTCAGCCGCGTTCCCCGTTGCTGGGTCTGTCCAAAATTACCTGATTATGTGCTGGCCGTGCAGCATGCAAGCTGCACGGCATTTCCATTAATTACCCTGGCTGGATCTTGATTGGAGGGTTCCTGAATAAAGGCACCCTCAGGACTTCTTACAGACGCCGGTGATAGCTTCCTGTTTGCCTGTGTCTGCTACAGAGAGTTTCCAGTTCTGCTCATTCCGGTTGTTCCTGTCCTCAGAGATCCTGTACTCGGAAGTTTGCCATCTATTCCTGGAGTCTGACCGAGCACCTTTAACATCCTGGGGTGTTCGTGAGTCGCGGCTCAGCCGTGTGTTGCGGCTTGTCCGCTTACTGTTTATTATTTAGTTTATTTGTGTTCTGGAGCCTTTGCGGAGGATTCCGCTCCCACAGATCCACTCTGGTATCCAGCGGTGCTGGATAGGAGTAACGGATCAGTGGATCCTTGGTTGTCCTTTTCCCTGGCGGCTTGTCCGCACATACCTTTGGTTAAAGTTAGTTAGCTTGTAACCCCTGGCCTGGTTGCTTAGTCAGAGGGCCCCTTGTTATCACCCTGTCTCGGATTTCCCTTTGTCTCCCATTAAGACCTGCGGGGGCATCGGGGTTGGGCAGACATAATCCGCCCTTCGAACGCGGCTGCCATGGGCTCAAGCAACCATAGTCTCGCAAGGGATTTCTGACAACACGGGCGAGACAACGGAGTTAGGGCGCCAGGGGTTACTAGGCTCTCCTGCTCCCACAACCAGCATATATTCCCAGTACTCAGACCTCTGTTATAAGATCTCTCCTGGTCTGGAGTACGGGAATCATAACATTATCACCGGCCAGACAAAAGAAAAATTTTTTAACAAGAGTTAATTTTTTCACTTATTCAGTTGGGAGATTTTTGTCGGCCTCATGAATCCCGCCGGTGTTGGGCCAAATCCTGGCCAGTTTCTAGTTAGTCAGATTCAAGAACTTACTCAGATGGTTCAGGATCTGTCCCTCCGGGTGAGCTCACAGGAAGATCTGTTACGGACCTCCCCGAGGGTCGTCCCTGAACCAAAAATGCATTTGCCTGACCGTTTTTCTGGGGATAGAAAACAGTTTTTTAATTTCAAAGAGTCTTGTAAACTTTATTTTCGTTTAAGACCAGTCTCCTCAGGTACGGAGGCTCAGCGGGTTGGAATTATTATTTCTCTGCTTCAGGGGGATCCTCAGACCTGGGCTTTTGGTTTAAAGACAGACGATCCGGCCTTATCGTCTGTAGACGCATTTTTAAAATCTTTAGGGCTATTGTATGACGACCCTGATAGAGAGGCGTCCGCTGAGAGTCAGTTGCGTGCTCTTAGACAGGGTAGGAATCCCGCAGAGAATTATTGTACGGAGTTTCGCCGTTGGTCGAACGACTGTGGATGGAATGACCCAGCCCTGCGCAGTCAGTTTCGCCTCGGCTTATCTGAATCTATAAAAGACAGTCTCCTTCAGTATCCCGCTCCTGAGACTCTCGATAAACTCATGGAGCTCTCTATTAAGATAGATCGTCGGCTCAGAGAGCGGAGGGTTGAAAAAGGGGCATCTGTTGGGTCTACTCCTTGTGTGCTTTCCATTCCTGTAGACATGGAGGAGCCTATGCAGATAGGTCTCTCCAAATTGTCTCCTGAAAAAAGAACCAGGAGGCAAAATTCTGGTCTTTGTTTATACTGTGGAGGTAAGGGACATTTTGCCCGTAGTTGTCCGAACAAATCGGGAAACTTCCTGACCAAGTGAGTTGTGAGGGGGTTCACTTTGGTCTGCAGCTCATCTCCTCAAATAATTCACTGTTAGTTCCTGCTAAAGTTTCCTTTGGCAGCCTCTGTTCCTCGGTCTCTGCTTTTGTGGACAGTGGAGCTGCAGGGAACTTTATGGATTTAACATGGGCCAAGGCCTTAGGTATTCCTCAGTTAACCTTGGGTAGGTGTGTCACCATGCATGGTTTAGATGGGAGTCCCTTGTCCAATGGGGTCATTTCTCTAGGTACACCTCCTGTTTTACTCTCGGTGGGTGTCCTGCATTCTGAAAAGATTGAGTTTTTTCTTACTCATTGTCCAGCAGTTCCTGTGGTTCTGGGTCACCCTTGGCTGGCCTTTCATAATCCCATCATTGATTGGCAGTCGGGGGAGATCTTACAATGGGGTACCATCTGTAATAAAGAATGTATTACGCTTCCTATCCGAGTAGCTGCCGCCGTTCCTGCACCCATTCCTGAGGAATATCAGGATTTTGTCGACGTGTTTTCCAAGGGCAATGCGGATATCCTGCCTCCCCATAGGCCTTACGATTGTGCCATTGAGCTAATTCCTGGTGCCACGTTGCCTAAAGGAAGGTTATATGCATTGTCTGGTCCTGAAACTGTGGCCATGAATGAGTATGTGAAAGAAAGCCTTGGGAAAGGTTTTATCAGGCCATCTAAATCCCCGTTAAGTGCAGGTTTCTTCTTCGTAGAGAAGAAGGATGGTTCACTCAGACCCTGCATTGACTTTAGAGCTTTGAATAAAATCTCAGTAAAGAATACTTACCCTCTGCCGCTGATCTCTGTCCTCTTTGATCAGCTACGTTCGGCTGTGATTTTTTCTAAAATTGACCTTAGAGGAGCATATAACCTCATCAGAATCAAGTCAGGGGATGAGTGGAAAACGGCATTCAGTACTCAATCAGGCCACTATGAGTATCTGGTTATGCCATTCGGCCTGTCTAACGCTCCGGCAGTTTTCCAGGATCTCATTAATGATGTGCTCCGTGAATTTCTTGGAAGATTCGTTGTAGTCTATTTAGACGATATTTTGATTTATTCTGACTCCGTAGAACAACATGTTACCCAGGTGCGTCAGGTGCTAAAGAAATTACGTGAAAATCACCTATATGCCAAACTGGAGAAGTGTGAATTTCATGTCACGGAGGTATCCTTTTTAGGGTACATTATTTCCCCTCGGGGATTCCGTATGGAACCTAAGAAGCTCCAAGCCATCCTTAGTTGGGCGCAACCCACCAATTTAAAAGCAATTCAGCGCTTTTTAGGGTTTGCGAACTACTATAGAAGATTTATTCACTCTTTCTCTGACCTGGTTGCTCCCATTGTGGCACTTACTAAAAAGGGAGCAGATCCTACCAATTGGTCATGTGAAGCTGAGTTATCTTTTCAGGCCTTGAAACAAGCCTTTGTCTCTGCCCCTGTCCTTAGACATCCCAACCCAGAATTGCCTTTCATTGTTGAGGTTGATGCCTCGGAGGTTGGAGTAGGGGCTATCCTTTCTCAGAAGGATCCAGATTCCCTTGAATTACATCCTTGTGCCTTTATGTCCAGGAAATTCTCATCTGCAGAATCCAACTACGATGTTGGTAACCGGGAATTGCTGGCTATTAAATGGGCTTTCGAGGAGTGGAGGCATTGGCTTGAAGGAGCGACCCATACCATTTCAGTTTTGACTGATCACAAAAATCTTCAATACATTGAATCTGCTAAACGACTGAATGCCCGGCACGCTCGTTGGGCTTTATTTTTTACTCGTTTCAAATTCATTATCACCTTCAGGCCAGGTTCCAAGAATACTAAGGCAGATGCCCTGTCACGCAGTTTTCTTCCAGTTCAAGACAACAGTCCTGTTACTCCCATACTTCCGTCTTCAGTCATTCGGGCAGGCCTCACACAGGATGTATTTACCCAGTTAAAGCTGCTTCAACATCAAGCTCCTGGAAATACTCCTGCTGGTCGTCTTTTTGTCCCTGAGTTTTTGAGAGCTACTGTTTTGGCGGAGTTTCATGATAGCAAGGTTGCCGGGCATCCGGGAATCGCTAAGACTTTGGAATTAGTCTCCCGCTCAGTATGGTGGCCTGGTCTTTCCAAAGACATTAAAGAGTTCGTTTTTACTTGTCAGGTCTGTGCACAGCATAAAGTTCCCCGTTCTTTGCCTATTGGTCAACTTATGCCCTTGAATGTTCCCCTTAGGCCATGGTCGCATATCTCCATGGATTTTGTGGTGGACCTCCCTCTGTCAGCAGGATGCCGAGTCATATGGGTGGTAGTGGACCGTTTTAGCAAAATGGCCCATTTCATTGCTCTTCCCCGATTGCCATCTGCCCAGGGATTGGCAGTCTTGTTCCTCCGCCATGTTTTCAGACTCCATGGCTTACCCACTGATATTGTCTCTGACAGGGGTCCACAATTCATTGCACAATTTTGGAAGTCCTTTTGTGCTTCGTTGAAGATAAAATTATCATTAACCTCCGGCTATCATCCCCAATCCAATGGACAGACTGAGCGAGTTAACCAATCTCTTAAACAATATTTGCGTTTGTACTCGGCCAAACTCCAAAATGACTGGTCTGAGTTTCTTCCATTGGCGGAGTTTGCTTATAATAATGCCTGTCATTCCTCCACCAATGTGTCTCCATTTTTTGCAGTTTTTGGTTTTCACCCCAGAGCTAATTCATTTTTTCAACATTCCTCTGTCTCCTCTCTGGCCCTGACCTCTCATCTTAAACTTATTTGGAAAAAAGTGCACCTGGCTCTCAGAAAAGCAGCATTCCGGGAGAAAAGATTTTCTGACAGGCTCCGGCGGCCGTGCACTTTTAAAGTAGGAGACAGGGTGTGGTTGTCGACTCGCAACATTAAACTCCGACAAACCTCAGCCAGATTGGGTCCTAGATTTATTGGACCATTTCTCATTATCAAAAAAGTCAATCCAGTTGCTTTCCGGTTACGCTTACCAAAAACTTTACGGATCGGAAATACCTTCCATTGCTCATTGCTTAAACCTTATGTTTCGTCCAGTAGATTTCCTCGTAAAATATCTCAGGGGAGATCTCCAGTTAATGTACAGGGTCAGCAGGAGTTCTTGGTGGAGAAGGTTCTCGATTCCAAGTTGTCCCGGGGTCGGCTTTATTTTTTGGTACATTGGAGAGGTTATGGGCCAGAGGAAAGGTCTTGGGTCCTGGATGAGGACCTTCATGCCCCAAGGCTCAAAAGGGCATTTTTTCGAGAATTTCCTCAGAAACCTGGCTTTAGGGGTTCCTTGACCCCTCCTCAAGGGGGGGGTACTGTTAGGCGCCGGGGTCCGCTCGTCGGTGCGGCCCGGCGCCTAGCAACCAGGGACGCCGTGCGCGTTCAGCCGCCGGCTCCCTGGCAACGCTAGACGCCGGGCGCACAGAGCCGCTCTGACCTTAGCAACGGGGACGCCACGTTCAGCCGCGTTCCCCGTTGCTGGGTCTGTCCTAAATTACCTGATTATGTGCTGGCCGTGCAGCATGCAAGCTGCACGGCATTTCCATTAATTACCCTGGCTGGATCTTGATTGGAGGGTTCCTGAATAAAGGCACCCTCAGGACTTCTTACAGACGCCGGTGATAGCTTCCTGTTTGCCTGTGTCTGCTACAGAGAGTTTCCAGTTCTGCACATTCCGGTTGTTCCTGTCCTCAGAGATCCTGTACTCGGAAGTTTGCCATCTATTCCTGGAGTCTGACCGAGCACCTTTAACATCCTGGGGTGTTCGTGAGTCGCGGCTCAGCCGTGTGTTGCGGCTTGTCCGCTTACTGTTTATTATTTAGTTTATTTGTGTTCTGGAGCCTTTGCGGAGGATTCCGCTCCCACAGATCCACTCTGGTATCCAGCGGTGCTGGATAGGAGTAACGGATCAGTGGATCCTTGGTTGTCCTTTTCCCTGGCGGCTTGTCCGCACATACCTTTGGTTAAAGTTAGTTAGCTTGTAACCCCTGGCCTGGTTGCTTAGTCAGAGGGCCCCTTGTTATCACCCTGTCTCGGATTTCCCTTTGTCTCCCATTAAGACCTGCGGGGGCATCGGGGTTGGGCAGACATAATCCGCCCTTCGAACGCGGCTGCCATGGGCTCAAGCAACCATAGTCTCGCAAGGGATTTCTGACAACACGGGCGAGACAACGGAGTTAGGGCGCCAGGGGTTACTAGGCTCTCCTGCTCCCACAACCAGCATATATTCCCAGTACTCAGACCTCTGTTATAAGATCTCTCCTGGTCTGGAGTACGGGAATCATAACAGGTACCTTGTGATTGCACTGGTAATGAATACTAGATTGCTGATTAGAACAATATAGCATGCAATAGGTGCTCTAATTAGCTCCACAGTGAACAATTCTTAGTAGCAAATTATTTTATTCAGCCTCCTAAATACTTAAGTACACTTATATGGAACACTTATTTTCACAGCCCAAACATATCTAGAGGAAATGCATACAGTTGATAAATGCTTTTCACCTCCCGCTGGGACAGCGTAGCGATACAATGGGCAATATTTACTAATATTCGTGTTTTGGCCGTTTTGAAGGGTGTTTGAACTCGAATGGTATCGGGTGCATTTTACTGCAACTTTTTGAATCCTGATACGATCATTTACTAAGCTGCCGAGTTTTGCACAATTGTTTTTTCCGATGTCGATGTGATTCGTAATATCAGGCAGTGTTTTACAGGAGTGATGAGTAAAACACTGCCTGAAAAAAACACAAGAAATCCCAGTCGGATCTGTGAGATCCGTGCAGGGCTTCATAGTGTACCTTAAAAAGTTGATTCAAGTCTTTTAAAATCTGTAAAAAATTGCGTGGGGTCCCCCCTCCTAAGCACAACCAGCCTCGGGCTCTTTGAGCCGGTCCTGGTTGAAAAAATATGGGGAAAAAATGACAAGGGTACCCCCATATTTAATCAACCAGCACCAGGCTCTGCGCCTTGTCCTGGTTCCAAAAATACGGGGGACAAAAAGCATAGGGGTCCCCCGTATTTCTGAAACCAGCACCGGGCTCCACTAGCTGGGGAGATAATGCCACAGCCGGGGGACACTTTGATATCGGTCCCTGCGGCCGTGCCATTAAAACCCCAACTAGTCACCCCTGGCCGGGGTACCCTGGAGGAGTGGGGACCCCTTCAAACAAGGGGTTCCCCCCCTGCAGCCACCCTAGGGCCAGGGGTGAAGCCCGAGGCTGTCCCCCCCATCCAAGGGCGGCGGATGGGGGGCTGATAGCCTTGTGTTGCATTTGTGAATATTGTTTTTAGTAGCAGTACTACAAGTCCCAGCAAGCCTCCCCCGCAAACTGGTACTTGGAGAACCACAAGTACCAGCATGCGGAGGAAAACCGGGCCCGCTAGTACCTGTAGTACTACTACTAAAAAAATACCCCAATAAAAACAGGACACACACACCGTGACAGTACAACTTTATTACATACATGCACACCAACATACACACATACTTACCTATGTTCCCACGAGGCTCGGTCCTCTTCTCCATGTAGAATCCGAGGCTGGTTGTGCTTAGGAGGGGGGACCCCACACAATTTTTTCCCCGTTTTTACACTAAACAGACCCTTTCCCATAGATTCCAACAAAAAACAAGAGTGGTAAGACTTGCGCCCTGTAGCTGCTTTGTACCACTTCCCTAGGATCACCACTCACTAATTTACATATAATACAAAAAATATGGAGTGGTCCACAAGCGCTACAATATATCAAGATTCCTCATGAATTTCTTTAGTATTCAGGTGAAGACTTCTTCCAACAGGTTCGCACCTTTGGACTAACCTCCTCCAAAGGGGAACGTGCCTCAAAAGGTATCTTTTACGCCACCTCTGAATTCACATGCGATCACTCTCTCCCTACGTATAGACGCTCACCTTAATAAAGAGCCCTATGTGTCTTGAAAGGTTTCTTTATTCTGATCTTCTCATAAAGCTTTATATTCATACAGCAAAGGATTTATCCTCCCCCTTCAATATGACGCTCACCTTATAGTTGGGCCCTATGTTCATTGAAAGGTTTCTTTTCAACGTATCCTTCCTTGGACCCCTCTTAAGTACAGGTGCCGTCCTCCCTCAGAATCAAGGATCCTCAGATACTCATAGGGTGAGATGTATAAAGTCCATCCAAAAAGTGGTTTTATGTAAAAACAGATTTTTATTTTACATCAACTCCATTAACCATATGGTAACAAACAGAAAAAATATAAAACCCCACAAAAGAAAAAAAAAAAAAAAAGCAGTCTGGGTTTTTCCTTCAATATTCCCCTAGGGAACAGCTCTGGGAAATATTCCCCAATAATTAAAAAACAAAAACAACAGGGGAATCCTTAGAATCCCTCTAAAAAAGACTCCTTAAGAGTAAGATAAAAGTTAGGTGTAGGAGAACCTTACCACCCAAAGTAAAAAACTGGTGCCAACGCGTTTCGGATAAGTCAATCCTTCCTCAGGGCATATTGTAGGACTCACCCAGTCGGCCTTTTATACCCCACTGAGCAATTCCTTTCACCTTCTCAACCAATAGGGAAACAACAGTCATTTATCCTACATAAAATGCATAGTATATGTTCTTCAATTAGTATACATCATTCATATAATAAATATGTTTATAAATATATATCCAAATCATCAGTGAAATCGAAATTTATAACAAAAAAGATCACTTATATTTTAATTGGAAAAAAGGAAAGTCCATCATGGATTCCGGAACACAAACTTTCTTCATGGTTTCCAATGAAAAACACTAATTCTGAATAGGATTACAGAGTCCGTGATTTCAATATAGTCCTCAAGAACTTCCGTCCGGACACTTCCGGTGACCCCGGTGTGCACATAATTCTTTTCCCTCTGTAATCCGGGTCCCGCGGCATGTGTATCACGTTCCCCGGTGTCAGTAATCTCCAGTCCTTTCTCGCGGACCTAGCGTTGACGTACTTCCGGGAAATGGAACGCAAACAGGAAATGGACGCAGAGCACTGGAACGCATCGGCTTTCCTCCGTTCTAATTGTGTATATCGAGTTCTTTTTTCATTATGGTTTGAACTGTATAGTGCACACCAGATATAAACTCCATAAAGGGGGAAGTAATGGTGAGAAAAAAAGAATCCATTAGGATAAATATACACATATAGCTTGATTTTCAAAGATAAACATCTAAGCTAAGTATAGTTAACTATACCCATATTATCCAATATCCTACAAGAACCATTTTATTTCAAAATCAACGTTTAACCCTTTGGGAACCATGGTTCCCAGCTCATATATGGTCCTCATTTCCATCCTCGCCAATTGAGCCTCCCCATCATTGGTTCTCCAATTGGGGGTGACAGCCTTAATTCCACAAAAATTCACTAAATGATTGATGTTACAGTCATGTTTTTTGTGAAAATGTAAAGAAACATTATGCGACTCTAGCCCCTTTTTAATATTGCGGACATGTTCCGCCATTCTTATTTTGAGCATGCGGGTTGTTCTCCCTACATATTGTGCCCCGCATGAACATTCAAGGAGGTACACACAATTTTTTGTGTTACAAGTTATAAAGTCCCGAATATCGTAGACTTTATTGGTTTGTACAGATCTATATTGTGTTACTTTACCTTCCTTACTTTTACAGGCCCTACACATAATGCAGAGACCGCATCGGAAAAAGCCTTTAGATTTATTCCTAGTAGGCATCCTAGGTGCCGTGACTACACTGTTGACCACACTTTCCTTAAGGTTTTTTGCTCTTTTATATATAAACCTAGGAAACTTTGTAATAGACTCCTTCAAATATGGATCTCTATTTAGAATCGACCAATGTCGTTTCACTATTTTTTCAATTTGTTTATGCTGACTGTTGAACGAGGTAACAAAAGGCACCTCCATTAGAGTTTTCTCTTTCCTGGTTGAGGTTTTTGCCAGCATCTCCATCCGGTCATAGCCCCCTGTGGTGTCCATAACAGTCTGGACCCCCACCGGATCATATCCCTTAGCTATGAATTGTTTTTGCAGAGTTTCTGCCTGATCCCAATAGACATTTACATCCGTACAGTTTCTTCTGATCCTTTGGAACTGGCTGATAGGAATACTCCTCAGCCAGTTCTGGTGGTGGTTACTGGTTTGATCAATAAATGAATTACAATCGGTTGATTTAATAAAATTACAAGTTTTTATCTGATCATTTTCTATATAGATCCGTAAGTCCAAAAAATTCACTTCTACCTCACTAATGTTGAAGGTTAACTGTATATTTTGCTGATTAGTGTTTAGATATTTGCAGAAAACCTCTAATGATTGACGATCCCCATTCCATATAAAGACAATGTCGTCGATATACCGATACCATGACACCAGACTGGCCCCGAACTCATGACCACCCCATACCCACTGGTCCTCCCAGTGGGCCATAAATAGGTTGGCATAGCTCGGCGCCAGTCTGGTGCCCATGGCTGTACCTGTCAACTGTAAATAAAAAGAACCATCAAACCAAAAAAAATTATTATGTAAAATCAGTGAGGTTCCATCCAAGACAAAATTTCTCTTGCCTACCGTGATACCTTCCTTATCCATAAAATACGACAAAGCCTCCAAACCCAACTGATGGTTTATGACAGTATACAAGGACGTAACGTCCGCGGTAACAAGAAAAAATCCTGGTTTCCAATCAACGGTCATGAGTTGATTGATAATAGCTATAGTATCTTTCAGATAAGAGCGGGTGGTTTTAACCATGGGCTGCAATATGTGATCAATATAACAGGATAAATTTGATAAGCTGGAATTGGTACCCGCTACAATAGGACGTCCTGGAGGTGTTTCACTATTCTTATGTATCTTGGGTAGGATATACAGAACCGGTATGGAGGGGTTTTCAATAACTAAATATTTGTATTCCTCTTCTGTAATGATTCCCTGTCCAAGATATAATAATAAAAAGGTTTCCAATTTTTTATTTATATTTTCACTCGGGTTTCCCCTTAATTTTTGATAAGTGGAACTATCTGCCAACTGTCTCATAATTTCCTGATTGTAAGTTTCTAAATCCAAGATAACAATACTCCCCCCCTTATCCGCAGGTTTGATTACTATCTCTTTGTTATTTCTGAGACTTGTAATTGCTCTTCTTTCCTCTTTTGACAAATTATTTTGCCTGTTGGGTTTAAATGTGATACTTTCTAAATCCATTTTTATTGCTTTCTCAAAGGACTCAATGAAGCTTCCTTTTTTATGTCTGGGGTAAAACGTGGATTTTCTTTTAAATTTGGTTATAACACTCCCTTCTATTTCTCTATTCCCCTCAGATATATCATGGAAAAATCTTTTTAGGGTTAGTCTTCTAATAAATTTCTCAATATCTATTAGGACCTTAAATTTATCACATTTATTCGTGGGGGCGAATTTTAATCCCTTTTCTAAAATGGTTTTTTCATGTGTCGTGAGTTCATATTTACTTAGATTATAAATTTTAGTAACCCTCATCTCGTTGGTTACCGGGGTTTCTCCTTCTTCTATATTTTTATTCTGCCTCACTTTGATACCTATCCCATTTTTTCTCTTTTGTATTTGTCTTCTTTTTTTATTATTAATGGATTTTCTGTTCCCCCCTCTCTTCCCACGTTTTTTGATATTTATCTTTTTCGTGGGGGCTTGTACATACCCTTCTCCAAAAAAGAGGAGGAAGTGGAGGGGATGGAGTCCTGTATCCTAGAGGGTTCCCTTAAGAACCTATCTTTCCTATCCCATTTGTGTTCTTCATATGCTCTCCCCATCTTTTCTTCCCTGTGTCCACCCCGATCTCTAAATGTTTCTTGTTTATCTCTGAAATTATTTTCCTCTCTTTCCCTCCTATAATCAAACCTATTCCTTCCATTTCCCAAATCTCTGTAATGGTCTCTATCCTTGTTATTAGAGTATCTCTCCTTAAAGTGGGAATCCTCCCTCCATTTTCTATTGGCAGGTATTAGATCTCTCCCTCTTATAAAGTTGCCAAACTTTTTTCGTGGAGATCTCTGGGGTAATCCCTTTTGATATACAATAGGGATATCTTGGTTTGTCTGTTTGGGGGGTTCAACATTCTCTATATCCTTATCATTTTTATCCCTGTGATATTTCCTTTGTTTTTTGTTTCTTATTTCTCTCTCACTCTTGTTAATTCTTGTACTAATAACATCCTCCATTTCTTTATACTCCTTTGACCCTGCATATGGTTCTGCCAATGATTTAAAGGTCTCTATTTCTCTTTCTACTTCTTGTAGTTCCCTTTTTTTCTCCCTGATTATTAGTTCCATCAATGAAAACGAACAAGAGTCAGTAATTTTATGCCAAGCATCAACAAATTCCCCAGATTCTCGCTGGAATGATGGGGTTTTGTTAATCCTCAGGCCTCTGGGTATTAAACCATCCGTGCAGTACCTTTCTAGGGAAACCACCTCCCACCATAACTTTCCCTCTTTAATTAACAATTTCTCCAATTTATACATGACACTATCAAGGTTGGTATCCACCAAATCTTGATGTACATTATTCCCAAAAACATCTTCCATCTGTGCTTTTCTTTGACTTCTATGTGAAAACATTTCTTATTGGGCTGCAGGTCCCACCACCAACAGTGTACACCAAATACTCCAACAAAAAACAAGAGTGGTAAGACTTGCGCCCTGTAGCTGCTTTGTACCACTTCCCTAGGATCACCACTCACTAATTTACATATAATACAAAAAATATGGAGTGGTCCACAAGCGCTACAATATATCAAGATTCCTCATGAATTTCTTTAGTATTCAGGTGAAGACTTCTTCCAACAGGTTCGCACCTTTGGACTAACCTCCTCCAAAGGGGAACGTGCCTCAAAAGGTATCTTTTACGCCACCTCTGAATTCACATGCGATCACTCTCTCCCTACGTATAGACGCTCACCTTAATAAAGAGCCCTATGTGTCTTGAAAGGTTTCTTTATTCTGATCTTCTCATAAAGCTTTATATTCATACAGCAAAGTTATCCCATAGATAACCATGCACTGATCTCACTGATCCGTGCATGGTTATCCGAACTCGACTGGTAAAAGCAGGTCTATTTTTTTGCTGCTTTTTTTAACGAATCGAAAAAAAACAGACCCGCACTTGAGCACTCAGAAACTAACACCCAAATACGAATGAATAGTGAATGCCCATATTGTATGAAATAACAGCCGCGTTTGACCTATGGTCTATTTATTCGTATCCAACCCACACCAACGGGAAGAATACAGCACTGACATCAGTGATAGAGCCGCTGAGCGCTATATGCGGCAGAGACGGAGCCCAGCGGGAGATGTGGTAGCTGCACAAACCGGTGAGATAAGCTATCTCTACAGTTCACCTGCAGTGGACATTCAAGTTACTGTGCAATCAGTTTATTTCATAAGAATCTCATCCATAATTATTTTATGCTTAGACGGGGACGCCTGTCAGAAGCTAATCAGCTGGAAAGCTTCCATAGGAGACTTGATTCTTTGTTACATATTCGACTGATTCTAAGGTAGAGACACTTTGGACACATTGTATCACTACGCTGTCCCAGCGGGAGGTGAAAAAGCATTTATCAACTGTATGCATTTCCTCTAGATATGTTTGGGCTGTGAAAATAAGTGTTCCATATAAGTGTACTTAAGTATTTAGGAGGCTGAATAATATAATTTGCTACTAAGAATTGTTCACTGTGGAGCTAATTAGAGCACCTATTGCATGCTATATTGTTCTAATCAGCAATCTAGTATTCATTACCAGTGCAATCACAAGGTACCTGTGATAAGGATCACTGAAGAAATAGGCTTTGTAGATATACATATTATGTTTTAGCTTTTTAAGTGTTTATATTAACAGTTATCAATACAAAATAAATACAATTTTATCTATCCTTTATTGAGGACAGCGCTTTCAATTTAGTTCTTTCGTGTCAGATACAAACCCAGGCATGCCTGGGAAAACGCAGGCGTGGCTGGCCGAACGCAGGGCGTGTTCATGACGTCAAAACAGGAACGAAATAGTCTGAAGTGATCGTAAGCTAGGAGCAGGTCTGCAGCTACTCTGAAACTGCTCAAAAATATTTTGGTGCCGCTCTGCGATCCTTTCGTTCGCACTTCTGCTAAGCTAAGATACACTCCCAAAGGACGGCAGCTTAGCGTTTGCACAGCTGCTAAAAGCAGCTAGCGAGCGAACAACTCAGAATGAGGGCCAATGTGTATAAGGGTCTCTACCTGGAACAGTGTGTATAAGGGGCTCTACCTGGCTTAATGTGTATAACAGACTCTACCTGGTGCAATCTGCATAAGAGGCTTTACCTGGCATAATGTGTTTAAGGGGCTCTATCTGGTGCCATGTGTACAAGGGGCTCTACCTGGCATATTGTGTATAAGGTGCTCTACCTGGCTTAATGTGCATAACAAACTCTGCCTAATGCAATGTACATAATAGGCTCTACCTGGCATAATGTGTTTAAGGGGCTCTACCTGGTGCCATGTATATAAGTGGCTCTACCTGGTTTAATGTGTGTAAGGGGCTCTACCTGGCACAATGTGCAAGAGGAAGCTCAGGGAAGGGCTGAGACTGATCTTTTATATGAGGTAAAATGTTTAATGGTTGTTGCTGGAAGAGGGACCAGCCATCAAAAGCTTGGCAGCAATGCAAATCAGTTGCTAGGCAATGTACCCATGCCCCCCTCTGCAGGACGGACCTAACTGTCACCTACCTATGATGGAATCATCAGGGATGATGCAAGGTCTCTCTCTGCCCTAGGCAAAGTTTTAGTCTAATGCCCCTCCTTCCCCACTACCCACTTTCCAGCCCCTCACACACTTGAATTTTGTAAAAGAGAATTAACAACTGTTACCTGCTCTTGGATGCCTGCCTTTTTGTTGAGGCTTCCACAAAGCACTCTCCAGGTTTCACAGCTGCCCAGAGACAAGTGCAGAATTTCTTGAGGGAAACAAAGTCTGTGGGGGTTATTCATGTCGCATCTAACCCCATCCTCGGTGGCAGTGCGCATGTGCAGGTACCGTCCTGCAAGTGCGCAGCTGCTGAATGCATTCAGGTTGCAGTGGATGATTTTAAGTAGGGATCCTAGCATTTTCTGACTGTACATATATCAAGGCACAATATCATGACATCACAATATATAACACTTATATAGCACATGCTACTTGTTTGTTTTTATATGTTACACTTTCACATCAGTATTGTTCACCCCTATAACATTCTCAACACATGCAGTAGCTGCTCTTATTTATCTTAATAACACTTTTTAACACTTCACTAACTCCACTAATGTGATGGCCTGGGGTGGTTTGGCAGGGCTAGTTTGGCCATGATTATGCTAAATTCCTCTATTTATTGCAAAATACAGTATATTATAATTCAAATTAGTAATGTTTGAATCGTGCACCTGCACCTCTTTTTTTTCTTTGTGTATGGCACTATAAGCCTCAGTGAGGTAGCACCTCTCCTTACATGAAGTTACGGTGTGCAGTCTACCCCCCTTCCCCCTACATATAAATCCAGGGTTGTGCGTGTGGCTTTGATGCAGCAGACAGGACACCTTTTGCCTATTTTTTCAACTGCAGAATGGTCCTGCTGTATGACATGCTGCAGAGCAGCACAGGGTGGCATTAGGTTTATAATTTCATTAAGGAATTAAATACATTTTAAAATATCTGTTTAATGTTACAGGGCAAAATACACAGCATTCGCAAGCATTGCTTACACTGTACTTGGTCTTCTCTGTATGTGCAGTGATTGTAGACAAAAGTTAAATAGAAAATCATAGACTTTTTATTTTCCAGGGGAGTAGAGCTGGTTAACTATAGCCCCCTTAATGGAGCCTATGTCTGCAGCGGGAGCCAACCTGTAGTCCCGAGTAGGGAACAGCCAGGAGCCAGGTGTATGCCGTGAATTGGGATGCAATGACACTCAGGAGACAGCGAGGATGGAGTAACAGTGGCTCCATTGACTCTGTTAGGCAGGATATCAGTAAGGAGGAGCAGTTGCAGCGGAGATCCCTGATTAAGCATCCACCTTTTTAGTCAGGCAGACCACTCCCCTGGAGCTGTCTGGATCTTTTACTCTGTGGTCAGCCGGCCAGCAGAGGGATGTATGGGACCAACTCAGCAGAAATGTATCTGCTGTCCTGCTGGGCTAATCCACTCCTAAATGTTACCATACATGGTCAACCTACTGATGGCCATCCCTATCCTGGACTTCTGCAGCTCCACTCCCAACAATTTATCACTGCCTACTTCTCCAATTATCACAGCCTAGGGATGACAATTGGTGGAATCTCTATCAATGGAGAGCTGACATGCCCCCTTTTTTGGAATAATGTCATCACCACCCATTTCCCTCCCAAAAAGGCCGCAGACTGTCAATTGGGCTGTGCCTTAAGTGGGATAGCCACTGTGTGGGTGCTTAGACCAAGGGGCACATGTACACCTTACACCCTGCACATATTATAGGTATGCTACTGCATGGTAACCAAAACTCCCAACACAAAAAACAACAACATTTCTATGTATCTTACATGATTTTAGCTAAAATATCAATGTTATTCAATCAAGACAGTTTAACTGAATTTTTGTCTAACTACTGTGCTAAGTTTTATGAGAAAAGGAGCTGCTGTAGGTTAAGTGCACATATATCCTGTTGTTGGTTTTTACTGGAAAGTTAACATGGTTCAGACATATTATGCTTAGAAACTTGTCATGACTGCATCCACACTCAGATTGCAGGCTAAGTCGGATGGTCATGACGGGTGAAGTTTGTGGGTTACCTAATTATTAAACACCAATCCTGCCACCACCAAGAATTAGACTGGGTGATGCCACACTCACTGCAGCTCTTCTGTTCTGCTTTACAAGAAAAAATATACCTTTGAATCAGTAGCTTATGCCCGTGGGAGGTTGTGACCTTTAAGAATCATAGAGTATCCAGACATATCATGCTTTGCATAATATCACTGCATTGTTAGGTCATTTGAACTACTGCTCCCAGCAAACACTGATGTATTTGGCTTAATTGAAATGCTTTACATAATATCAATGCATCCTTATGTAATATGCCATCATTTAATAAACAGCCTGTTTTATGTTAGTATTTTTGTGATTCTGTGATGGTATCTTCCCCCCTCAGCATATGTTTGTTTTAAATGTATTGCTCCCCTTCTTAGTGGGTGATGGGCACTGAGGTGAGGTCTTAATCAGGGAACATTCAAACACATGTTATTTGGTCTACATATTAAGTGTGAAGAAATCAAAGTGTGGAAATCAAAGTGTCTTTAGCCGGCACTTAGCTTGTACTTAAACTGGATGAAAACTGAAAGAATCATCAAACAACTACAGATAAACTTCTTTGCATCATCTAATGTATGTATATTTCACTTTGCAATCATCACTTTGTGAACATCATGCAACCAATTTATGCTCAACAACATGTGCTTTTTACTTATTTTTGTACCTTGACAATAACATCGACAACCTCTCACCATACAAAAACATTCACAAAACTCTTACAACTATATTTATCTCCCTCTTTTGCTTCTATTAGCTGGTGACATTTCACCAAATCTGGGCCCAACCACTTGCCCCGCTCACATTCACCTGATTCGCAGGAATATAGAAATCCAGCTAACCTCATAAACATCACGTCTCCCATCACACTCCACATCACCTAAATGTGTCTTATGGAATTCACGCTATGTTTGTAACAAATTAAAATTCGTTCGACAATACACTCATTATGCACTCCCATTCATGATTACAAGGCTTTCTTCTCGCTGCACCCACTCTGACGAATGCCCTACCACAAACCATAAGACTCTCCTCTAGTCTCCAAACCTTCAAGCCTTCCATGAAAACTCACCTCTTCAGGCAAACTTATCAAATTACAGAAGCACTCACTTAACCTTCATAAGCTCTCCTATCCAATTACATCTCGTCACATATTTTCTCTTTTTTCACTTTCCCTTCCTCCTCACCCTGGTTCATCAATGCTGTGTGACCACCTCATGCAGCCTACCAAGAACCTTTGCAATCTGGTAGACAATTATGCAATAGATAGCACCTATCCTTGTTTATCAATGCCTAATTCCCTATAGCTTGTAAGATTGCGAGCAGGGCCTTCCTACCTCTATGACTGTTTGCTATTACCCAGTTTCGTTTTACTATCGTCTCCAATTGTAAAGTGCACCAGAATTTGGTGAGCTATATAAGAAACTGTTAATAACTAATAATATTATCATCTCCAAACAAGCATAAACCTATATTAATCCACCAAAATTCATCTAAAAGTATCTAATTTAATTTATAGACTTTTAAATAGCACACTTCCATCAAATAATTGAAGGCCCAAAACTCTTCGTATTCGGTCGCGAAATCTGCACTTAATATCAGCAACCCCAGCCTTAAAAATGAAGAACAGCAAAATAGAAGGATCTACTATGAACACAATTACATCATACCTCAAAACCTAATTGAGACATACTCCAAAGATTAGTAGAGTGTTCAATGTGTTCTGAGACATATATTTCAGCAAACGGGTAAGAAATTGACTTCCCCTGAAAATTTTCTAAGCATAGATATAGTTATGTACTGTACAATGATATACATACAGTGATATAACATGTTAGGCAAATGACAAGTGCATATTAAAACAACAGAGTTGAATGATGGTTACAGCTGTAACTCCTAACGTACTCTACCAGTATTATTTAATTTCCTCACTGCTTAGAAAGTTCTTTCTTACATTAACAATAATATTTCTACTTTTACTTTTTGATTATTCATTAAATACTGTGCTATACAGTATATTTAAAATTCTGCACTAAAGATTTTCTGACAGTCCTAATTTCTGAATAAGTATTTCTGTGTTGAATAAAAAAAAATGACATTTTATAATTTTATTGTACACAGTCAATTATTATGTTAGATGTGAATTACTAGAGCCAAGGGGAAGATAGAAAAATCAATACAAAATTTTGCTTTAACATTCAACATTATATTACCTACAGTAAATATGCCTATGGTACATCAATGATCCTGCCAGTCATGTAAAAGGTATAGTGGTGTTTATGAACAAAAAAACAGATGATTATTTCAAAGAAACACCACTTAATCCATATTACAAATGGAAAATGGGCGAAAATGATCATTGCTTGTGTATTCTCTAGTAAGACCTTCTAAGGAAGATAAATATGTAGCAGAATATATACTGGTTACTGGATGTTGCTGAAAAATAAAAAGATCTAATTACTTTCTTACATAGAAATATAATTAATTTATTTGGTGTTTTGATTTTCTATTTCTGCATAAATGGAATAAACCAGTAATTTATGGACAGGCAATGTCATATACATACTGTAGTGTACATGAATTGCCCTCTTCAGTTTGCAGCATATTTTAATCTACTGTTACCATACTGTATATTGCCAGATATATGTTGCATAATATGCACATGAAATCTTTTTCCAAATAGTTTTCAATTGTTTCAGCCAATTTACTCTATTTTAGATCCATCATTCAAGGCACAACTAGTGATGCTATTTAGAATGATAACAAGGGGAAGTATCAGCTTTTGTTTTTAAACATCACACATTTTATTTAGTTATATAATTAGCTCAAATGACAGGTCCTTCTCAGCAATGTCATTGTTCACACAAAAAGGTGTCCTGTTAAAATAAATGAATATTTCCTGTACTGCTATGCTAATATGTTAACTCCTGCATCTCCAGAAAGAAACAAAACAGTTATTTAGCCCATTCTACTATATACTACCTGAATTAGAGCTGTGCGGGCTTCGTTTTCTGGAAACCAAGCACACCGAAACTTCTATGATTTCCAATAAAGGGCATCTGAAATCTGAAGGAAGGAAAGTTTGCTGCCGAAATATATAAAATTGCAAACATGCCATTCACCACATACAGTATCAAGGAAATGCTCAGGCCTTGGCCTTTATTTGCAATTGGTGGTTCTAGAACTGCAACCTAACATGATGATGCAACACCTTGTCGCTCAGAGTCTAGAAGAGGTGTCAAATGTAAAACAGGCAAATACACTAAGGCAAAAGAACAAACTGTTCAGTAATGTCACAAATCCCTGAGGAGAGTCTAAGGGCATCAATGTTAGCTATGTATGAGTCTGGAATTTGTGATGCTGTACTCCTACCACCATATTTGCACCCTCAGAAATGTGGGGATGAGCAGCACAAGTGTAGATGGTCACAAACTAATAGAGGATGCCCCTCTCATGCAAAAAGTATGAGGGGGTATTTGTGTAGCTGATGGTGTTAATGAGGATGTTGATGATGAGGATGTTGTTTGTGCAAATCAGGCACCAGTGACAGCAGTTCTTGACCGTGATATGAAGGACATTGTCATGCCTGGGCATAAGACCAAAAAATTCACCTCATATGTGTGGAATTATTTTTACCCAAATCATGGCAGCAATTGTTAAGTCATCTGTTGTGAGAGGGAGGGTCATTAATCACCAAGGAACCTCTTCCCTTTTACATGATTTACAGTGAGTTCATGAAAGGTTTTTCTCAAAATCTGACAAATCTACTAAAATAATACCATGCAATCCATCATCAGCAACTGTAGCTTCCATCTCTCAACTAGATCCTAGCACATGCAGTGGCCACTGCCAACACCTTAATCATCAATATTCTCATTAACTATCAGAAATATTTCTCTTGCATCCATGTTACAAAGGCTGACTCCTCCCCTATCCAGGACTCCTCAGAAGAATCTTGAGCATCGGGCTTGGTCATGTTGCTGCTGTGGGTGCATCTTCATCCCAGAATGGGGCCAAGAAAACTAGTAGTTTCAAACTACAACTGACTGTATAACACCCATTTGCCATCCAGTTACACAGCGGATCCACTGAGGACATGACGGCTATGCTAGTATTAGATATGTGGCTAATATCCACCAATAATGCATCTGGTTTCAAATAGTTAATTGAGATCATGTGCCCAAATTAACAAATTTAATCTTGGTTCCATTGTACCCAAAAAGCAATTCCGCACTTGTATCAGGACCAAATGTCATGGTACCCAATATCCACTTAACAGATATATGGACAAGTGGTACTGGACAAACTAAAGATTACATGACTATGACAGCCCAGGAAGGTGTATCGCCTTTAGCAGCAGCAGTAGTATGTAACACAAGTGATTCCCATAAGTAGACTAATGGAAAGGCAGCTTGAGAAACTAAAGGAGATGAAAGGAAGCAATTCCATTTAGTATGTTGGACAGGTAGCTCAATATCTTCATTTGCTTCACCAGAACCAAAGGGTTGTCAACATCTTGAAATTGGTTCACTACATTTCGGCACCAAACTTGATACTAGGTATAAGTCATACATAATGTCTTTCTTTACAACTGACACAGATCTTGAGTTGCAAAGAGCTCCTTGTGAGCAAGTTGGAAGATCAAGTGGCACATGACATGATGATATTTCCTCCTTCAGTTTCTCTTGCAACTGCTGCAGTGAGGAAAAAAAGTAAGTTTTCCAAGAGACCCACTGGTGATGAGGATGAATCCACACCACCAAAGGTACACAACATTTTTACATCTGGTCAGGACACAAATAACTGCCCTAAATTATTAATATCTCTGCCGTGATGGTAATCTGATATGGTAATCATCCATAGAACCATAGAATGGTGGAGGATTATTTTAATGACAGTGTACAAATGAGTATGTCAGACAGACCCCTGGAAGGTAAAAAAGGCTATTTGGAGCCCATTGTACAAACTTGCTTTGGTGTACTTAAGCTGCCCCCCCTCCAGTGTGTACAGTACTTGGAAAGCATTTTCAGCACAGCAGGTAATCTTGTCAGTGATCAACAAAGGAGACTACTTCTCCAAATTGTGGAAAATATTATGTTTATTAAATAAACTACAACTTCCATGAGGAAGACCTTTCCCACCAATTACAGCACTTCTGTAAAAATGGATTCCAGCAGGGACAAGTTACAGATGTAGCAACGCTCATTGTCTATACATCTAGGTGTAAATGCAGCTCATTTGCTGCAGCACTTGCACCCCACTCTGCGCATGCATGTCACTGTGTGTGTTCAAGCCACTGTGCCCATGCATCTTAGTCACATGCATCTAACTTGCATTAATGCCCCATTTAAATTATATGGGGTGACAAAAGACACAGCCTGGCCCAGCCAGACACTAGCGTGCCTAACCACACTAGGAGTGCACATGGCACCTAGATATCGCCACGATGATTGTGGATATCTCTGTATGTAATTACTGTATGTTAACAGTGATGAGGGTGAAGATGAGGGTGACCTCTTGAAACTGTATAGAGGATTAACAAGACTGTTAGCTACCTTAAGCCCATTGATAGCTTATTTTGTGAGGGACCAAACAAATCAATCATTTTAGCCACAAAAGTGGTGGTCCCTGTCATTGAAGTGTTTGGTTTGTTAAACTGCACATGTCCTTTTAAATATTTAACATAAAGATGAGTGGGAGGATCCAAGTACAATTCTATCTTGCACCACTTTTCTCCCAGTGCTGTGTGGCAATGTTTCATAGATGTACTTTAAACAGCCGTGTTTGTGCCACTGCTCTGTCACTTAGTAACCAGCCAACCCATTGCAGCATTTGACCAGTATTGGTGAAAACAATATTATTAGCTGTGAGGTTGTCAAAATTGACTAGAAATGAATGCTATTGTGGTAAATGGTACTGCAGGAACAAAATGTCAAAATTACATGACTTTAGCTGTTTTTAGAATACTACACCAATCCTAAACCAAATCATGCCAATTAGGACAAAAACACAAAATTAATACATACAGCACTGAGCTACATCACAAAAAAAGTATGCACCATGATTTGCATAAGGAGCCAGACACAGGCAGTAACACTTTATGACATTCAATGCAAGGCTACACATCACTGTGGCAACCAGTAGACACTGTGAGAAATGGGTACAATCAATAGGAAACAGTGGTCCTCCTTATAGGCAATCTGAAGTCATTATCATTTTCTAAGTGAAGAGACTGCACATGAAAATTTGGTGATGGAGTGGCTTACATTATCAAAATCATGCAAGCAGGGCAATCACAACAAGCACTTATATTGAAATATTTTTCATAATACTATTTGTCAAAACAACACCAGTTTCACATGGGAGTTTCTTCTTCCAAAATGCCATGTTGCCTCCCACAAACAGTTGTTTCCTGTCAATCACTTCACGGTTGCATTTCACTGAACTTGCGATTTCAGGTGGTCTTTGTGCCTCTCTTTCTGTTGTACAAGTATGTATATCAGTAAATATATATAATTTTTTATGTTATTGCAAATTATGATGTGCTGTAATACAAATGTAGTTAGAAAATAGTCAAAGTATGGTAGAGTCACACTGCAGAACCACAGGTGCCAACATACTCAAGCAGTTTAGGACTGGCATGGATTCCTGAGACCTGTATTTCACCAGGCAAACATGCTTGCATTATTTGTATCTTCATATTTGTAATCCCTCACCAGTATAACAATGGAAACAGCCCTAATGAGGGTGGGGTCTGTTGAGGGTGTCAAGATCCCCTCCCTTTGAGCATGGTTGTACGCTAATGCAGCATTCCTTGTGACTTTTGCTGCAGTTGTGTATGAGACCAGGGGTGGATTGGGAAGTAAAAGTGGCCCTGTAAAATATAGTAGAAGTGGCCCAACATGGGCAGCACAAGAGATATAACATACCGTTTAGCCATGGCAGCATCACTGGATGGCAGAGTTGCTTTACTGTAGAGATGGAATAACAGAATGAATGGGGACAATGCAGTGTACTGAGTGTGGTGGACTGCCTGTCATGTGGGGGGGGTGAGGACACATGACAACAAAACAGACCAAACAGAAACATTGGCCTACCACAAATGTTCCTAGTGAGCCCTATGGCCAGTCCACCCCTGTCCCACACCCATTAAATTATGGGTGGGAAAAGAGCCCTATCATTTTCAGCACATAGCTGGTTTTTGCTTTGAAATATGGGTGCATTTTTTGATGTGCCTGATTGCTTCTAGGTAAGTTAGTTCCATGCTAAATGGGCTAGAGATGTCATTATGCCAGGGGAATTCATGCTACAGGTTTCCCTTCTATAGTGGCATCACTCCAAATTGTCATATCTCAGTTTTTTATTGTATCTGCATTTCTGTGATGATCCCATGCCTTTTGTAAACATGATTTTTCTAATACTTACCTGGGCTATGAGCTATTTCTGAGCTGGGGGCTTGGCATTCTATGTAAAAAAACATAAATTTTACACTTCTATGAATTACACAGATTGTATCCAGCCCCTATATGAGACTTCTCATTACTTTTTCTTACGTAATCTATTAGGGTTGCCACCAGCCAAGTACAATCCAGAAATCAGTAGCACTGTCTAATGATGGATGTGATGCTTGGGATTTGCACTGTGGGGTATCTATCACAGTTTGAAAATGCATGCTCCTACATCACGTCCATCACCTGGTAACAGTCCCACTCCTCCTCTTTCTGCTGATGTGAATAAAAGCAGCTAGGAGAAGCCATTTGCCCGCTACCAATCAGCAAATGAGCAGTACTGTATGCAGGGGCTGACTGGCAACTTTTAGCCCGGAGGGCAGATGGCACCCTGCCTAGCCAGCCCCTGACTGTATGTGGCTTATGACCTAGGATCACAGGTCACTAGGAGAGCTCTAAATGTGAACTGACTACTGTTTCTGCAGGCTTGGAGATGGGCTAGGATGCTGATGGAGCAATTTGGTACTGTAATGGGTATCAGTTGTGGCCAGGTGGAGGCTGCCAGACAGGAAGAAGAGTGAAGTTGCACATTGACCTTAGAGGCAGTTACCACCACAGGTCTACATGGTGCTTACTAAGGACATTTGGGGACAGTGTGTGCAGGAGCAATTGCTGAACATGTTGGGGAGTCCTTAGTTTCTGGAGCAGGCTCAGGTTCTCTACATTTTGTAGCACTATAAGTCCCTTCATGCACTCTCACACTTTGGCTGGCCAAATGTACAGTGGTTTCTGTCTGAGGTGTCACTGTAATCTGTTCCAGCGTACTGCTGTCCAGTAACTGGATATGTTTGCAGGCTATAGATGAGCTGCTATAGTATCCGAGATTGCCAAAGGTGTGGGATTCTGGCTGATCTCGGATGTTTTTTAAAGCAGCAATCATTTACAAGGCATGGTTTTACCTTGTAAATGATTACCACTTTAAATAAAAGTCAGAGATCGGCCGGCATCCCACACCTCCGGCAATCTCAGACGCTATTACATCTTGCCTTATGTTTGGGCTGGCACCTACAGACACCACCTTTAAGTAGAGTCAATGACATTCTGTAGGCTTGTCACCCTACAAACATGAATATATTAGAATTATTATATTCATTTATAAGAGCATGTAAGGGCTTGAGGCATATATAGGGGTATGATGGTGTTCTGCAGAACATAAAGGGGTCGGAAGGGCCATTGGGAAGTCTTTTAAAGGGCATGTGAGGGATCTGATGGATAAAGGGGCATAAGTGTCTTTGAAGCATTAGAAATGCATGAGGGGGATCTTATTAGCAGGGGCGTCTCTAGAGAGGAGGGAACCCATGTGCAGACTCTGTGTGTGGGCCCCCTCCTCTCCCATAGCCTTGTGCCGCTGCTAGCACTCTGAGCACTGTAGACGCTGTAGACTCTGGCACAGTGCCAGAATCTACAGCGCAAGTGCTGTAGACTCTGGCACTGTGCCAGAGTCTCTAGTGGTCAGTGCGCTAGCAGCGGTGCGACGGCTACGGGAGGGGAGGGGGCCACACACGGTCAGCGATGGACTCCGGAAAGGTAAGTATAGGACAAATGAGTGCAGTGTGTGTGGTGTGGGCCCCCCATGGACTCAAGGACCCGAATGCACCGTGCACACTGCACCCATTATAGAAATACCAATGCTTATTAGGGTGATTAGATAATGGCCTAAAAGTATTTAACCAAGCACCCTGGTAATGCCCCCCACACGAGAATCTGAAAATGAAAAGGTGGTAACCCTATCATCTGTCCATCTCCTCTTCTAGCATCTGCACTTATACACAATAATGTACTGTAGTATATATTGTATTACCATCACACACCATACAGTATATTACATTTATGTCCTTATTTATAAATGAGTGATAAATGTCACCAGCCAATTAGCTCCTAACTGCCATGTTACAGACTGCTTTTGTAAAATGACAGGAGCGGATTGTCTGGTGCAATTTATCACTCACCATGAAATTTATCACTCATTCATAAATAAGGGCATAAGTTATTTCATACATCTCATATATCATGTAAGACATAACCTACTTTATGCTACATACAGATGTAGCCATACTCATCTTACTGCAATGTGGCATGTTGCATCACGGCATGTGGAATGGCGTGCCAGGCTGTGATTATTTGTAGCTGGCAATCGCTTCATTAATTCCTTTAGGATTAATGGAGCGATCGTCAGTTGCGAACAGTCGTAGCCAGGGCCGGATTAAGCCTTGGTGGTGCCCGGGGCACTTAAGACAAGAGGGCCCCCGGTGGAAGGCAGGTGAGTGTATTTTAGACTGTGCATACACCCCAATATGACCCATTCCAGGAGGGACAAAATGCTCTCTACCTGGACTTCCCTCTTAATATATGATTGGTGTCACCTGTGTTGAACTATTTAATAGATAAGAAAGGTGTTGCAATCATAACATAAAGATAGCATGTTATCCCTCCAGGACTGGGTCATGTTAGGATGTATGGATTGTGTATATTAAATGTAATCCAATGGGGTATATTAGATTTAAACTAATAGTTGAATAATGCCAGGTTACACAGGACCCAGACACCCAGGCAGAGAGGAGAAGCTGGGATCCCTGTGTCACTTACAGCTCTCTCCACCCTCCTATCTCTCCTCTGGTCGGAAAGCTCATAAAACCTGTTACTCTGCCTGCAATGGATACTGCCCTGCTCGCATAAACATCCTAGTGATATTTGGTGGACCCCTTTTATTGAAGTAAACCTTAGTTACCTTCTATACCAGTAAATAAAGACACGGAGACATGATTTTGGCAGAACAATTGCTAGCTATTTATTTGACCCTAACCATAGCAAAACCTGTAATTGGGAAAAATTTGTTAAGATGCCGAATCAGCCAGCATAATGGTGGCAGAAAAAAGAACGGCTCTATTAAACTATTGGTAAACTTAAATTGGTAAACTGACCGGAACCGTCCAGCACCCTATCAAAACCGGTAATAGGTGTCAACACAACCCCCACAGTGACTTCCCACCGCTCCTGGGTGCCCTGCCGCTGCCTCCCGGATGGGTGGTCGAGCGGCCATTAAGTCGATGGAGGTGAGTGCACCTAAACCATATAACACTGAAACTTACTACCTATAAAAAACCATACAACTACAAACTGCCGTTCTTTTCCGCCTATAAATAGCCAACGAATGAAAACAGCTAATCAATTAACCGCCAATGCACTCCGCGTCAAACAAAACAACCTCTACCCTTAGGGCGGGAGGGCGGGAAGAAATTTCAGCAAGCAAAGAGACCTAAAATGGCCACTCCAGCCTATATATACCTTAACCCTCCCCCTTTCCTAAGGCTGTACTACCTCACAGCTAGGTCCACCCCTCACAGGATGTTTAACCCATTCCTCTCCTATGTTAGTCAATTCTCTCTCCTAAACATCCTAGTGATATTTGGTGGACCCCTTTTATTGAAGTAAACCTTAGTTACCTTCTATACCAGTAAATAAAGACACGGAGACATGATTTTGGCAGAACAATTGCTAGCTATTTATTTGACCCTAACCATAGCAAAACCTGTAATTGGGAAAAATTTGTTAAGATGCCGAATCAGCCGGCATAATGGTGGCAGAAAAAAGAACGGCTCTATTAAACTATTGGTAAACTTAAATTGGTAAACTGACCGGAACCGTCCAGCACCCTATCAAAACCGGTAATAGGTGTCAACACAACCCCCACAATGACTTCCCACCGCTCCTGGGTGCCCTGCCGCTGCCTCCCGGATGGGTGGTCGAGCGGCCATTAAGTCGATGGAGGTGAGTGCACCTAAACCATATAACACTGAAACTTACTACCTATAAAAAACCATACAACTACAAACTGCCGTTCTTTTCCGCCAACAGCGAAGGACTCCATCCCAGAGTCCTCGCACCGCCACCATAAACTACCCTAACTCCTGCAACACTAGGAACAGATCCTCCAGGAAAAACATCATCCCCTCATTGGATAGATGCACACCATCAGGCCGAAAAAGGTGTTTGTCTCGGAACCGAATCTTAGGGTGGCGAACGACTTTACCTCCGTGGGCCAAGACCCACTTCGCCACCGCCCCATTCACCTTTATCCTGGCCTCATCTATTACGCGTCCGTCCTCCACACCTCGCCAACTCAACCTTGGCACCATCAGGGAAAATACCAATATACAATTGGTCCATGCTGCGGCCACCTTTGCCAGATCTTGTATCATGGCCCACCGTAGCTCCAAGGAAGTCCTCTTCCCTAGGTCGTTGCCACCTAAGTGGACAACCAAAACCTTGGGAACTCCATGCTTCCTGGCCTGACTGACTAGTCTACTCAATAGATCTGTCCACATCATACCTCGCCAACCAAGCCATCTGATTCCCTGACCTCTAGGAAACCTCTGAGAAGTATCAGAGGCCAAAAACCTTGCTGCCCAGAAGACATACGAGTGGCCGACCACCCAAACGGACAAGCCATCAGCGAAACAACCTGAATGGAAGGAAAAAGGGGTAAAATGTGTTACTATAATTCTACGCCATAGCATGTATTATGTTAACCTGAAGGATCTGCCAAAAGAAAATTTTTTTATTGTTTCCTAATGTCGCAGCAGTCACGGCCTAGCCGATCTCCCGAGCTCCTAGCCAATTTGAAGTAAAAGCATTAAGACATTAAGGGAAAGGCAAAAGAATCAAAACGAAATTAACAAGGGGGGGGGTATAAAAAAGGGGTAAAACATGAAATAACTCAGCTGGAGGTGAAAGCATAAAAACCTGCTGAGGGACTTTGATTAGAACAGATTAGCCGAATTAAAGATTAGAATTCAGTCCGTCAAGTCAGGCAAAAATCGCAAAATAACTCCAGACCCCCGCTGCCGGCTCACGCCCGCAGCGGCAAGTGGCTAATCCCTGAGTAGGATCACACACGGGTAAACGAACCAACATACAGCGAACATAACATATGCATAACACCAAGCAAAACATTATCTTACTCTAACTTATTGATGCAAGCTACGCTTAAGCAAAGTATCTCTGGCGACGGGGCGAATGTACCGCTTATAACAGGACGACTTCCATCGTCCCACCGCCTGGATTTGGGCTCCCGAAAAACCCGCGGCCGCTGCCGCCGTAGCAGCCCCAATGCGGAAGGAGTGTGTACCGAAGTGGGAGGGGGAAAGGCCCATGCTCGTCAGACAGCGACCCATCATCCACCGAAATTGGAACTTCGTTACTGGCAGCCCGTCATAGTGCAGCAACCACGACCCCCGACAGTCGGGCTTCACTGCCTCATATTGTACTGCCAACCGTACTGGGCATATGCTCTCCTCAAGTGCCGGAACCAGGGTGACCCATCGGCCCTTCCCCACCTGGTCCGTCTTAGAGCGTCGCAATCTGCACAGCAAGGACCTCCCACTCACCACTACGTCCTCTACTAGCATGCGCGAATCAGTTTGCTTAGAAGGCGCTACCAACTCCGATATCCTAAAGGCGCCATGGTAAGCCATAGAGAACGACAATCTAAAAAGCAGCGATTCAAACATAGATGATGCGATGGCTCCAACCGACCCAATGATGCCTGGCAGCAACGCCGCATCAATGGGCCGCCTTCTGTCAGGCGGCGTAGGCGCCACGCGCGCCCATCCTTTCATAGCCTTAAGCAGAATGCCACTTTTCGTCAAATCGGGAACACCCTTAATTCTGCAGAAGAACGCAATGCCAGCCAAGTACCGGGACACCACCGCTCTAGACCTACCCGAAACATAAAGCTGCCAAATAAAAGAAAGCATCATCCGATGCCCGCTCTTACCTCGTTGCTTCCGTCCTCTAGCAAATTCTTCCCATTCGCTCCAGGCCTGCTTGTAAGCCTTAAGCGTGGATGGCGCTACCGAACGCAGTGCTAGACCTTCCAGTCCGGCTCGATGACCTGCCAGACATAACCGGGACAATGAAAACCTTGTTCCTCGGCTTCAGGAGCCAACCAGTAAAACCTCTCCCATTGCCCTCGTGATAGCGCGTCAGTGACCCCATTCTCTAAACCCGGTACGTGTTGTGCCCGAAACCACACGTTCCTGCGCAGGCAAGTAAGCAGCAACTGCCCTAGCACCCGAAGCCCTACCAGCGATTTTGCCCTCTGGTTGTTAATCGCGTGCACCACGCCCAGATTGTCGCATCTGAACAGGATGCGGCGATGCGCTAACCGCTCGCCCCAGAATTTCCAGCGCAACCATGATGGGAAAGAGTTCCAGGAGCAGAAGGTCCTTAGTCAAACCCGCCTGGTGCCAGCCCGCCGGCCATGATGCCGCGCACCAAGATCCCTCAAGATAGCAACCAAAACCGGAGGCTCCTGCCGCGTCGGTGAAAAGCGGCAATCTGGCGCTGTCGACCGTTGGTGCCTGCCATATGCGCACACCGTTGAAATCCTCCAGGAACGAGGCCCATACAGCCAGATCCCTTTTTAACTCAGCGGGCAAGCGTACAAAGTGGTGCGGCCTAGCACACCCCGCGGTCGCTCTTTCTAACTTCCGGCAGAAAACCCTGCCCATCGGGATGACCCGACAAGCAAAGTTAAACATGCCCAGCAAGGATTGTGCCTGCCGCAGCTTAACCTTGCGCGAACCCATGAATTGGCCAATGGCTTCGCGAAGCTTAGCCACTTTGTCCAAAGGAAGGCGACATTCGCCTGCCACCGTGTCGATCTCGATTCCCAGAAATGAGAGGCAAGACACCGGTCCCTCCGTTTTGTCCTCGGCCACTGGCACTCCGAAGTGACAAAACAAAGCTCGTATACTGAAAAGCAAGTTGCCGCACCATGGCGAATCCGCCGGCCCTGTACAAAGGAAATCGTCGAGGTAGTGGGCAACCCCGTGCCCACCCGACGAAGACTCCACGCACCAATGCAGGAAGGTGCTAAAACGTTCAAAATACGAGCATGAAACAGAACATCCCATCGGCAAACATTTGTCAATGAAATATTCCGATCCAATCCGGAAACCCATAAAACGGAATGAGTCCGGATGGAGGGGTAGCAACCGAAAAGCGGATTCGACGTCAATCTTTGCCATGAGGGCCCCAGCGCCGTAGCTGCGGACCAAATTAAGCGCCTCGTCAAACGACTGATACACTACCGAGCAATGACCCGGAGGTATAGCGTCGTTGACCGAGGACCCCGCTGGGTAGGAAAGGTGTTGGATCAGTCGGAAGGAACCGGGTGTTTTCTTGGGGACCACCCCCACCGGGGAGATGACGAGACCCGCCACTGGGGGTGTTGCAAACGGCCCCTCCATCCTGCCCAGCCTGACCTCCTTATCGACCTTTTCCCGCAACACTAAAGGCAAGGCCCGAGCAGACTGGAGGTTCCTCTGCGCCCGAACTGTAACGTCGCTCGCAACAGGCAAGCGGAAACCAAAACTAAAACCTGCATATAAAAACCTGGCATCCTCCCTATTCGGATACCAATCCAACCATTTACTCATAGCCTTTAACCTAATTGGCGTTGGCGCCCTGTGGGGCGCCCCCGCCGGGTGCCCCTCTCGAGTAGGATTGCTTAGAACGGGGACCCTGCCGAGTATTCTTGAAGCAGGAGGAGGCAGGGTGGGAACCCCCGCAATGGAGGCAAGCGTGACGGAACCGACACTGCTTGCCGTAGGAACATGCAGCGTTGTTAAACGCGAAACATAATCCTTTCGTTGCGGGCTGTTTCCCAGCCCGGACGGCCGACCTACCCGGCTTGGCCGACCCGCCGTCCGCGCCGGGCGCATGGGCGGACGGCCCAGCACGGTGTCCGTCCGCCCCTGCGCTCCGGGACTCCTTGGCCTGCTGCGAGGCCCTGGTGACCTTAAGCCATACCTCCACGTCCTTGAAACCGAAGTCCATAACGTCCTGCTTCTCTCTGAATTCCTCATCATACCTACGCCATTCGTCACCCGCCGACGTGCGTTGCATATCGTGCACGAGATGCAGGTACCGAATGACATACATATGTTCGTCTGGCCTGTCTTCAAGGTAGCAAGCCGCGAAAACCCAAAACCCCGCCAGCCAGTTATCAAACGTGCGGAACGCCTCGGCCCCTATGCCCTTCTTAGCGGTTGCCGCCTTAAACTCTTTTTTAGCGTCTTTAGTCAAGACGAAGACATCTACGTAGTCCCCCCTGCGAATCCTCTTGCTGCAGCTATCCCTAAGCCCCCGCATGACAGCGGTATATTCGCAGCAGACCACGCCTGGCAAGTCGCGTCGCTTCCTGGCCTTGCGAGATTCTTTGCTAAGCCGCCTTCGCCTCTTACGCCTCTCCTGTTGCCCAGCCGCCTTCTTGGCGTATTTAATCGCCCTTTTCTTCGCCTTTGTCGCACTACTGACGTCGGACTTTGCCGAAGAAAGGGAAGAGGAGGAAGCAGAGGAAGAAGAGGAAGAGGAGGAGGAAGGGGAAGAGCTGCGCGAACCCGAGGGCGTACTAGAAACCGACCCCAATTGCTCCGCCTCACCTGAAGCCGTAGATTTGTCAGATCCAGACTCCTCAGTCGCGACATATGTAACATCCTCGTCCTCCGATTCCGACACCTTTGCATCCGCTTGAACATCTGTGGGCAGAAAAGGGGGAGGGGACCCGGACAACAAAAATGGCGTGCGCCCAGCCCGACCTAAGGCCGGCGTGCGAGGTGACTGCAAACTCTCGTCCCGCCTTGGCTGTAAATGCAGCTGCGCTGCGGCCGCCCCCAGCTCCCGGCACGCGCGTGCAACCCTCTGGGCGGCTGAAAAGGCACCTGCGCCCGAGCCGTCCGCCGCCCCCCTGGACCCGCCCTCGAGCTCCGGGGCCGCAGCGAGCGGACCCAATGCCGCCACCACCGTGGCAAGGGCCGCCGCAAACGCGGTTCAGCGTGACCCTGTAACGCCGCGTCGTCACCTGATGACTGCCTTGCCGGGGGCACGCGGCGATTAGAGCCACCGCTGGGCATAGGCAACCCAGACCCATCTGGCCCGCGGCCAGGCCGGCCCCGGGGGGAGGAGCAAATAACGCCAGGGTCTCTAAAACCGGATATACTTCCGGACCCACCCCGCCCCCGCCCCCCTGGAGTGATGCCTGACCTCTGCTCTAACCCCTCACTGAGGCCCACCCCCCGCCGGACGGAGCCAGCACCGCCAGCAGGGTTGGCCCCGCGCCGTGAGGAAATAAGTGCCCGTGGTACTGGGTCCCCAGCACCACTGTTATAGATCACCCCACTACCTGGTTGATCCCTGCAAGGCCTCCTCCCCCCCCTCGTCGCGCCGGACTCCGGCCGTAACGAAGAGGGCTGGGGGGACACGGAGGGCTGCGGCGCCGCTGCGCGCACTCGTGCGCGAGAGACGCCGCCGGAGCCTCGTGTGGGCGCGCGCGCACGCTGTGCGCGCGCCCCACCACTTGCTGCCTGAGCGCCCACAGCTGCGGTCTCTCCCAGAGCACCCGCCGGCAGGCCCAGGCTCCTGGTCGATCGCGCGCTGGGCACCGCAACAGGCCCAGCCCGGATCGTAGCGTTCTCCCGCCCGGTTCCCGCCCCCCGCCTGAGGCCTCTACCCGGCCCCGGCAAGAGAGCGGGTGCGGGAGCTACCAGAGCGGATGCCGAAAGGCGCCCGGCAGGGCGCGCCGACGCGCGCCCGCGGGCGCCCGTGTACCCGGCACCCCTGGCCGACCCCGGAGGTGAGGGCTGTTGGTCGCCCCACTCCGTGCGGCCAGACTGCCCAGCCGCCCCGGACCGCCGAGCGCGCCCTCTCGTAGAGGGGGACCCGTCCATCTCCCCAGCGGAGCGGGTTCTACGCTCCGTACCCCTCGCTCTCAGAGGGGCCCCAGGGGAAGAAATGGCCACATCGGAGCCGGACACCCCTGCCCCGGGGCCAGCCTCACCAGACAGGTAACGGGCTGGGGCGCCAGCGAACTGGCGTGGGCGGCTGGAGGCCATGCTTTCAAGTTAAATAAACTTGTAAATTTAAACACGAAATGTAAGGTGAAAATCTGCCAAGCAGTACTCACCCCAAAGAAATTTCAGCAAGCAAAGAGGCCTAAAATGGCCACTCCAGCCTATATATACCTTAACCCTCCCCCTTTCCTAAGGCTGTACTACCTCACAGCTAGGTCCACCCCTCACAGGATGTTTAACCCATTCCTCTCCTATGTTAGTCAATTCTCTCTCCTTCTGGCTGTCTGGTTCTGCTACAGCATGAGAGGTAAAGCTAGTGATGTCGGTGTGCTCTGGCTGGGGGTACTGTATGCCATGCGACCCCCCCTTAATCTGGCTATGGTCGTAGCCTGGCACGCCATGCAGCAAGCCGTTTTGCAGAATGCTGCATCGCAGCAAAAATGAGCATGGCTACATCTCTATACAGCAGTTATAATATATCTCAATAAAAGAATATTGTAATGCAATATATTTAAAATGAACTAATTTTTCCTTTTATATAGAGCAATTTTGCAGTTAGCGCTGGAAAAGGTGACATGACTGCAAAAACCCTATGTTATTTACATCAAAAATATATTAACATTATTTAGATATTGTCAGGGTCGGACTGGCCCACAGGGAAACAGGGGAAACCACCGGTGGGCCCCACTGCCTGTGGGCCCCCCTCCTCCCCTAGGGATCAGGTTCCAGACTCTATCCAAGTGCACTTGAATTTTGCATTATACTTATGTTACATTATATTTCACAAGAATATGGATTATTATATATTTACCAAGGGGAACAGAACATGTACTCTGTAATGGTTAGCCAAACCTCTGTGGTGGCTGGCCATGACCCACTGCAGCCTGGCCACACCCGTAAACATGGGCCCCTACAACAGCATCCCCCTGGTGGGCCCTTCATGCCCCAGTCCAACACTGGATATTGTAGAAAATCTCTATGAAATATGTTAGTTATTGAATATTTTTTCTTTACTTGCATTTCTTCTGTTTAATGTGTACAGGTCTCTGTCCATTATCTTTTGGGTCAAAGAACATACAATTTTATCTGGTCCTTGGATGTGTGTAATTGCTTTGTCTGAGACAGAAGTGGAGGCTAGAGTTTTGAAGTACTGTCTGTAAATATTATACTGCATGCATTAAAAGTACAACAAAATGTCCCTTTTGTCTAGTGTCACTTAGGAATCAAGAGAATTCATTTGCTGCAGCAGCACTAGGGCTGATTGATTGATGGATTGTAGCAGGAAACAAAACAAAACCTTTTTTCAAAATAATTTATACAGTGTGTTGCTGAATAAATGGTATTAAAATTATGTTTTTACAGCAAGGTTTTCTATTTTATCTGGCTACATACACTGTAGTGAGGCTTTCATTTTTCCAATACAAAAGCTGCATGATCACAGTCCTAAAAAGTAGGTAGCCAAATTGTCTGAAATCCAATCATTGAGCACTTTAGCTGAGCAGTTTCATAACTACTGTCTTCACTGGGGTCTATTAGTGCTGTCTGAAGATGAGTGCACACAAAGGCAAATGGATGTCATCTACCGACCAAATTTACTATTATGCACAATAATGATCCATTCCGTCTTTTATCAAAGTTAATATGTGAAATTAATAAGACAGAGGCCTTTGCAGTGCTTTAAGAAAAAAATAATATAAAAAAAAAAACTCCACAGTGATCTAATCATCAATTTTCATAACATGGGGGGTAATTCAGATCTGATCTCTGCTGTGTGTTTTTGCACCGCGGGCGATCAGGTCCTAACTGCGCATGCGTATGAACCACAATGCGCACGAGCAACGAACAACAAAGGGCATCGCCGGTCAGTGAAGGGATGGCAGGAAAAATCTGAACGCTCGGGCGTTCGCAAGGTGATTGACAGGTAGAGGCCGCTTGTGGGTGGCAACTGAGCGTTTACAGGGAGTATTTAGAAAAACGCAGGTGTGCCCTAGCGTTTTCAGAGAGGGTGTCTGACATCAGCTCCAGCCCCGATCAGCCCGTTCTCATCGCACTGTAGGAGTAAGTCCTGGGCTGTGCACAGACTGCACACAGTAGATTTTAGCAGCTTGGTGTACACATAGGATTGCACACTTGCATGGCGAATTTACACTCCCCCTAGAGGCGGCGACTATCTGACTGCAGGACAGCAAAATTAGCAGCCCAGTGATCAGATCTGAATTACTCCCATGGTCAAGCAATGCATTAATGGGACAATTAATGCTTCACAATTTATTGCATTGCACCATCAACTAATCAGCATTTTATATCATATTACTGACTGTACCGTAACTCCCAAAAGCATAATTATTTTCTTTTAAATAATAATTTTACAGACCACTTAATGGAATCTTAACACATGTCAAACATATTTATAAGATTCTATGTTCTGCTTCATGACATCCCTAATGTATTTATAGCACTAGGCAGAGACGTCACTGGTGCACACCCTGTATCTCAGTACATGCCACAGGCATGCATGTGTCGAAAAGGGGTCATGGCCACATATAAAGTAGAGATGAGCGGGTTCGGTTTCTCTGAATCCGAACCCGCCCGAACTTCATGGTATTTTTCACGGGTCCGAGCAGACTCGGATCCTCCCGCCTTGCTCGGTTAACCCGAGCGCGCCCGAACGTCATCATGACGCTGTCGGATTCTCGCGAGACTCGGATTCTATATAAGGAGCCGCGCGTCGCCGCCATTTTCACACGTGCATTGAGATTGATAGTGAGAGGACGTGGCTGGCGTCCTCTCCATTTAGATTATAAGAGAGAGAGATTTACTGGAGCTTAGGACTAGGAGGAGTACTGTAGAAGTGTAGAGAGTGCAGAGAGTTTACTAGTGAGTGACCACCAGACAGTGCAGTTTATTTAATATATCCGTTCTCTGCCTGAAAAAAGCGATACACACAGTGACTCAGTCACATACCATATCTGTGTGCACTGCTCAGGCTCAGCCCAGTGTGCTGCATCATCTATATATATTATATATCTGTCTGACTGCTCAGCTCACACAGCTTATAATTGTGGGGGAGACTGGGGAGCACTGCAGTGCCAGTTATAGGTTATAGCAGGAGCCAGGAGTACATAATATTATATAGTGAGTGACCACCAGACAGTGCAGTTTATTTAATATATCCGTTCTCTGCCTGAAAAAAGCGATACACACAGTGACTCAGTCACATACCATATCTGTGTGCACTGCTCAGGCTCAGCCCAGTGTGCTGCATCATCTATATATATTATATATCTGTCTGACTGCTCAGCTCACACAGCTTATAATTGTGGGGGAGACTGGGGAGCACTGCAGTGCCAGTTATAGGTTATTGCAGGAGCCAGGAGTACATAATATTATATTAAAATTAAACAGTGCACACTTTTGCTGCAGGAGTGCCACTGCCAGTGTGACTGACCAGTGACCTGACCACACTGACCACCAGTATAGTTAGTAGTATACTTATATTGTGATTGCCTGAAAAAGTTAAACACTCGTCGTGTGACTTCACTTGTGTGTTGTTTTTTTTTTTATTCTATAAAAATAAAACTCATTCTGCTGACAGACAGTGTCCAGCAGGTCCGTCATTATATAATATATAATATATACCTGTCCGGCTGCAGTAGTGATATATATATATTTTTTATATCATTTATCATCCAGTCGCAGCAGACACAGTATGGTAGTTCACGGCTGTGGCTACCTCTGTGTCTGCACTCGGCAGGCAGTCCGTCCATAATTGTATACCACCTAACCGTGGGTTTTTTTTCTTCTTTATACATACATACTACTACGACATCTCTTTATCAACCAGTCTATATTAGCAGCAGACACAGTACAGTACGGTAGTTCACGGCTGTGGCTACCTCTGTGTCTGCACTCGGCAGGCAGTCCGTCCATAATTGTATACCACCTAACCGTGGTTTTTTTTTCTTTCTTCTTTATACATACATAGTTACATAGACATCTCTTTATCAACCAGTCTATATTAGCAGCAGACACAGTACAGTACGGTAGTTCACGGCTGTGGCTACCTCTGTGTCTGCACTCGGCAGGCAGTCCGTCCATAATTGTATACCACCTAACCGTGGTTTTTTTTTCTTTCTTCTTTATACATACATAGTTACATAGACATCTCTTTATCAACCAGTCTATATTAGCAGCAGACACAGTACAGTACGGTAGTTCACGGCTGTGGCTACCTCTGTGTCTGCACTCGGCAGGCAGTCCGTCCATAATTGTATACCACCTAACCGTGGGTTTTTTTTCTTTCTTCTTTATACATACATAGTTACATAGACATCTCTTTATCAACCAGTCTATATTAGCAGCAGACACAGTACAGTACGGTAGTTCACGGCTGTGGCTACCTCTGTGTCTGCACTCGGCAGGCAGTCCGTCCATAATTGTATACCACCTAACCGTGGTTTTTTTTTCTTTCTTCTTTATACATACATAGTTACATAGACATCTCTTTATCAACCAGTCTATATTAGCAGCAGACACAGTACAGTACGGTAGTTCACGGCTGTGGCTACCTCTGTGTCTGCACTCGGCAGGCAGTCCGTCCATAATTGTATACCACCTAACCGTGGTTTTTTTTTCTTTCTTCTTTATACATACATACTACTACGACATCTCTTTATCAACCAGTCTATATTATTAGCAGCAGACACAGTACAGTACGGTAGTTCACGGCTGTGGCTACCTCTGTGTCTGCACTCGGCAGGCAGTCCGTCCATAATTGTATACCACCTAACCGTGGTTTTTTTTTCTTTCTTCTTTATACATACATACTACTACGACATCTCTTTATCAACCAGTCTATATTATTAGCAGCAGACACAGTACAGTACGGTAGTTCACGGCTGTGGCTACCTCTGTGTCTGCACTCGGCAGGCAGTCCGTCCATAATTGTATACCACCTAACCGTGGTTTTTTTTTCTTTCTTCTTTATACATACATAGTTACATAGACATCTCTTTATCAACCAGTCTATATTAGCAGCAGACACAGTACAGTACGGTAGTTCACGGCTGTGGCTACCTCTGTGTCTGCACTCGGCAGGCAGTCCATAATTGTATACTAGTATCCATCTCCATTGTTTACCTGAGGTGCCTTTTAGTTGTGCCTATTAAAATATGGAGAACAAAAATGTTGAGGTTCCAAAATTAGGGAAAGATCAAGATCCACTTCCACCTCGTGCTGAAGCTGCTGCCACTAGTCATGGCCGAGACGATGAAATGCCAGCAACATCGTCTGCCAAGGCCGATGCCCAATGTCATAGTACAGAGCATGTCAAATCCAAAACACCAAATATCAGAAAAAAAAGGACTCCAAAACCTAAAATAAAATTGTCGGAGGAGAAGCGTAAACTTGCCAATATGCCATTTACGACACGGAGTGGCAAGGAACGGCTGAGGCCCTGGCCTATGTTCATGGCTAGTGGTTCAGCTTCACATGAGGATGGAAGCACTCAGCCTCTCGCTAGAAAAATGAAAAGACTCAAGCTGGCAAAAGCAGCACACCAAAGAACTGTGCATTCTTTGAAATCCCAAATCCACAAGGAGAGTCCAATTGTGTCGGTTGCGATGCCTGACCTTCCCAACACTGGACGTGAAGAGCATGCGCCTTCCACCATTTGCACGCCCCCTGCAAGTGCTGGAAGGAGCACCCGCAGTCCAGTTCCTGATAGTCAGATTGAAGATGTCAGTGTTGAAGTACACCAGGATGAGGAGGATATGGGTGTTGCTGGCGCTGGGGAGGAAATTGACCAGGAGGATTCTGATGGTGAGGTGGTTTGTTTAAGTCAGGCACCCGGGGAGACACCTGTTGTCCGTGGGAGGAATATGGCCGTTGACATGCCAGGTGAAAATACCCAAAAAATCACCTCTTCGGTGTGGAGGTATTTCACCAGAAATGCGGACAACAGGTGTCAAGCCGTGTGTTCCCTTTGTCAAGCTGTAATAAGTAGGGGTAAGGACGTTAACCACCTCGGAACATCCTCCCTTATACGTCACCTGCAGCGCATTCATAATAAGTCAGTGACAAGTTCAAAAACTTTGGGTGACAGCGGAAGCAGTCCACTGACCAGTAAATCCCTTCCTCTTGTAACCAAGCTCACGCAAACCACCACACCAACTCCCTCAGTGTCAATTTCCTCCTTCCCCAGGAATGCCAATAGTCCTGCAGGCCATGTCACTGGCAATTCTGACGATTCCTCTCCTGCCTGGGATTCCTCCGATGCATCCTTGCGTGTAACGCCTACTGCTGCTGGCGCTGCTGTTGTTGCTGCTGGGAGTCGATGGTCATCCCAGAGGGGAAGTCGTAAGCCCACTTGTACTACTTCCAGTAAGCAATTGACTGTTCAACAGTCCTTTGCGAGGAAGATGAAATATCACAGCAGTCATCCTGCTGCAAAGCGGATAACTGAGGCCTTGACAACTATGTTGGTGTTAGACGTGCGTCCGGTATCCGCCGTTAGTTCACAGGGAACTAGACAATTTATTGAGGCAGTGTGCCCCCGTTACCAAATACCATCTAGGTTCCACTTCTCTAGGCAGGCGATACCGAGAATGTACACGGACGTCAGAAAAAGACTCACCAGTGTCCTAAAAAATGCAGTTGTACCCAATGTCCACTTAACCACGGACATGTGGACAAGTGGAGCAGGGCAGGGTCAGGACTATATGACTGTGACAGCCCACTGGGTAGATGTATGGACTCCCGCCGCAAGAACAGCAGCGGCGGCACCAGTAGCAGCATCTCGCAAACGCCAACTCTTTCCTAGGCAGGCTACGCTTTGTATCACCGCTTTCCAGAATACGCACACAGCTGAAAACCTCTTACGGCAACTGAGGAAGATCATCGCGGAATGGCTTACCCCAATTGGACTCTCCTGTGGATTTGTGGCAAAGGACAACGCCAGCAATATTGTGTGTGCATTAAATATGGGCAAATTCCAGCACGTCCCATGTTTTGCACATACCTTGAATTTGGTGGTGCAGAATTTTTTTAAAAACGACAGGGGCGTGCAAGAGATGCTGTCGGTGGCCAGAAGAATTGCGGGACACTTTCGGCGTACAGGCACCACGTACAGAAGACTGGAGCACCACCAAAAACTACTGAACCTGCCCTGCCATCATCTGAAGCAAGAAGTGGTAACGAGGTGGAATTCAACCCTCTATATGCTTCAGAGGTTGGAGGAGCAGCAAAAGGCCATTCAAGCCTATACAATTGAGCACGATATAGTAGGTGGAATGCACCTGTCTCAAGCGCAGTGGAGAATGATTTCAACGTTGTGCAAGGTTCTGATGCCCTTTGAACTTGCCACACGTGAAGTCAGTTCAGACACTGCCAGCCTGAGTCAGGTCATTCCCCTCATCAGGCTTTTGCAGAAGAAGCTGGAGACATTGAAGGAGGAGCTAACACGGAGCGATTCCGCTAGGCATGTGGGACTTGTGGATGGAGCCCTTAATTCGCTTAACAAGGATTCACGGGTGGTCAATCTGTTGAAATCAGAGCACTACATTTTGGCCACCGTGCTCGATCCTAGATTTAAAGCCTACCTTGGATCTCTCTTTCCGGCAGACACAAGTCTGCTGGGGTTGAAAGACCTGCTGGTGACAAAATTGTCAAGTCAAGCGGAACGCGACCTGTCAACATCTCCTCCTTCACATTCTCCCGCAACTGGGGGTGCGAGGAAAAGGCTCAGAATTCCGAGCCCACCCGCTGGCGGTGATGCAGGGCAGTCTGGAGCGACTGCTGATGCTGACATCTGGTCCGGACTGAAGGACCTGACAACGATTACGGACATGTCGTCTACTGTCACTGCATATGATTCTCTCAACATTGATAGAATGGTGGAGGATTATATGAGTGACCGCATCCAAGTAGGCACGTCACACAGTCCGTACTTATACTGGCAGGAAAAAGAGGCAATTTGGAGGCCCTTGCACAAACTGGCTTTATTCTACCTAAGTTGCCCTCCCACAAGTGTGTACTCCGAAAGAGTGTTTAGTGCCGCCGCTCACCTTGTCAGCAATCGGCGTACGAGGTTACATCCAGAAAATGTGGAGAAGATGATGTTCATTAAAATGAATTATAATCAATTCCTCCGCGGAGACATTGACCAGCAGCAATTGCCTCCACAAAGTACACAGGGAGCTGAGATGGTGGATTCCAGTGGGGACGAATTGATAATCTGTGAGGAGGGGGATGTACACGGTGATATATCGGAGGGTGATGATGAGGTGGACATCTTGCCTCTGTAGAGCCAGTTTGTGCAAGGAGAGATTAATTGCTTCTTTTTTGGGGGGGGTCCAAACCAACCCGTCATATCAGTCACAGTCGTGTGGCAGACCCTGTCACTGAAATGATGGGTTGGTTAAAGTGTGCATGTCTTGTTTTGTTTATACAACATAAGGGTGGGTGGGAGGGCCCAAGGACAATTCCATCTTGCACCTCTTTTTTCTTTTCTTTTTCTTTGCATCATGTGCTGATTGGGGAGGGTTTTTTGGAAGGGACATCCTGCGTGACACTGCAGTGCCACTCCTAAATGGGCCCGGTGTTTGTGTCGGCCACTAGGGTCGCTAATCTTACACAGTCAGCTACCTCATTGCGCCTCTTTTTTTCTTTGCGTCATGTGCTGTTTGGGGAGGGTTTTTTGGAAGGGACATCCTGCGTGACACTGCAGTGCCACTCCTAGATGGGCCCGGTGTTTGTGTCGGCCACTAGGGTCGCTAATCTTACTCACACAGCTACCTCATTGCGCCTCTTTTTTTCTTTGCGTCATGTGCTGTTTGGGGAGGGTTTTTTGGAAGGGACATCCTGCGTGACACTGCAGTGCCACTCCTAGATGGGCCCGGTGTTTGTGTCGGCCACTAGGGTCGCTAATCTTACTCACACAGCTACCTCATTGCGCCTCTTTTTTTCTTTGCGTCATGTGCTGTTTGGGGAGGGTTTTTTGGAAGGGACATCCTGCGTGACACTGCAGTGCCACTCCTAGATGGGCCCGGTGTTTGTGTCGGCCACTAGGGTCGCTTATCTTACTCACACAGCGACCTCGGTGCAAATTTTAGGACTAAAAATAATATTGTGAGGTGTGAGGTATTCAGAATAGACTGAAAATGAGTGTAAATTATGGTTTTTGAGGTTAATAATACTTAGGGATCAAAATGACCCCCAAATTCTATGATTTAAGCTGTTTTTTAGTGTTTTTTGAAAAAAACACCCGAATCCAAAACACACCCGAATCCGACAAAAAAAATTCGGTGAGGTTTTGCCAAAACGCGTTCGAACCCAAAACACGGCCGCGGAACCGAACCCAAAACCAAAACACAAAACCCGAAAAATTTCAGGCGCTCATCTCTAATATAAAGGGGGCATGGCTGTATATAAAGGGGGTGTGGCCTCTAGATTGTCACTCCAGGGGCTATGCTGGGCTGCCCCCAGGGACAGTCTGCCTGCAGTGTTGGCTCCTATCACTGAGGAGTATTCAGAACTTTGGTGTCACCCCCTGCAGGGTTGATCCCCTGGTGCAGGCTGTACGCCCTTGTGACACCACTGGCACTAGGAAATATGCAGTGAATGTAAGAAATGCTAGCAGTTCTGTACAGGCACTCATCACACAGCATGGTTTCATAGGGTGTGGGATATACAATACTTACAGTTAAAATATGTTATTTAATCCAAGCTTTAATAAATTAATGGTAGGTAGGTGGTGTTGAATTAATTTTTATGTTTTCTGATATTTTTATTTACTACATATGTTTCATGTTTTATATAAAGTAACCACTAACCAGTCAGACCATTAAGGGGGGAATTCAATTACCCACAGTAAATTACCATGAGTGAGAAAGGTTGGTAGCCTCCATCTTTAACACTCGAGAGACTATTCAATTCTAGCCCCTTTTTCATCTGAGCCCCTTGTAAATGACTGTTAACTTAATGTGTTAATAGACTTTAACACGTGATGATGGGTGTTAACACACAGAATCCCCCAAAAAATAATGGATTTGTGTGTTAGCCAGGCCCGGCCCGACGCATACTCCACCTACGCAGCGGCATAGAGCGCCAGACTGCTGGGGACGCTGCTGCATTCTGTGACAGTGAGTCACTGTCACTCATGCTGCAGCGAGTCACCAACCAACAATCTCCTCATTGAACAGGGGAGACATGGAACCCCCTATACCTTCTCTGAATATTTTAAAAGCCATCGCCGCCCGTGACCACTTCACTCCCGTCACTTCCGCCGTGGTGCACCCGCAATGAGCAGCAGCAGCAGGCACCTCTAGCCTAGGACAGAACTGCTGCTGTCTTTGCCATGGCTACACTCAGAGGGGATCCAGTCAGTGGCTGGCAGGTACATGTCACTGTGTATGTGCTGCAGCCTGCATGGGAGGGGAGCGGGTCACTGTGTATGTGCGGGGAGGGGAGCTGTGACTGTGGTGTGAGGGGTGAGCACTGGTGAGGAGACAGGAGGTGAGCAGGTCACTGTATGTGCTGCCCGGGAGGGAAGGGGAGCGGACCACTGTGCATGTACGGGGAGGGGAGCGGTGACTATGTACTGCCAGGGGTGAGTACTGGTGACATTGGGGGGGATGTTATACATAAGAAACTGACTGCTATAATGTACATTGGGTTATATCATCCAAATGGTACTGACTACTGTTATATACCATATCACATTGACTGCTATTGAAATGTGAATTAATACTATTCTGTAGTCACGCCCCTTCCCCATGAAGCTGTGCCCCACTAAGGGGCACCAAAATATATATTTGCATACCAAAAAAATTAGGCTCAGGCCGGCCCTGGTGTTAGCAGGTCATGGTACCCATTAACCTCCCAGTTTTCGGGCAATTTTTTTACACATTCGAAAAGCTAGCAGGCTCACTTTGGGTGAAAATGTGTTGTTATGTATTGAATGTGGCACTACCGGATTGCTGCGTAGGATAATTGCAGCCAATACGTAAAAAATATGAATTTATTACACACTTTGATATCCAAAAAACATATACTGTAACTTATAAATTTACCACACAAAGCATTGTGTGGATATGCATAAAAAATACAGGAGGAGTCCTACTGAGGATATACGTAGGGGAGCTGCAGGTGATGATTTATGCAGGGAAGTCCAGACTTGCCCTGCATATGCTCCCAGATCTTAAAGTCCTCACTGTGGCAGGTGTAACTCCTCTGGTCCAGGCGATGGTGATGCCGTCCAAACGGGGGGATGGTGCCAACGTGTTTCGGAAAACACAAGGTTCCTTTTCCAAGGCAGATACTCCCCTATGCTTCTGGATCCATTTATAAAGGAAGTGAGACTGTTACTTACGGTTTCCTCATGACGAGAACTGGAAGTGACATCGCCGGAACTGATCTATCTATATACAGCTTAAAACCACTCATTAATATCTGTTTAAAAGACTGCCAGGCCTATTGGTTAGATCGTCTTATACACTTAAGAGATGATAAAATGAATTCAGGTAAGGGAACGTTGACCGGAAGTTCGCCAGCCGGAAGTCCTGCGGCCGCCATCTTAATTCCGAAGTATGTTCAACTGTTGAATCTACCATTGTTGTTGTGGTCTGAGATGTTGGCAAATGTCATAATTCACAGGAAGAAAACTTTCAAAAAAGACTGTGTTCTTTTTTAGTTTGTACAAATGGGGCAGAGACTTCTATATTTTTTTTCCAATATCGGTCCCCTGATTTGTCAGGAGAGAGAAATAGGGGGGAATAGACAAACATATATATATTTATTAGTTGATGTATGCAAAAATAATGACATTTACAAAAAAAAACATTCTATTTCAAAATCTTGATTTAAACCAATCAGCGACAAAGATTGTAATTTCAATATAATTTTCTTCTCAATTTTTGCTAGAATTTTCTCGGTATTTCGATTGCGCCAGTTTGGTTTAACATGTATGAGACATGCAAAGAATTTGATGGAACTGGGTGAACAGTTGTGTTCCAGCCTACAGTGATCAGAGAGATTGTGTGTTGGCAAACCCTTCTTAATATTCCTTAGGTGTTCTTATAGGCGAGTTTTTAAAGATCTTGATGTTCTCCCAATGTATGCTTTATTGCACATACATACAATCACATATACAACATTTGTAGTGTTACAAGCAATGAAGTTTTTTATTTTTATAGGAATGTCTTTTATTTGGATTTCTGTGTATTTTGAGGTGTCACTTTATACTTGTCGGCATGCCGCACAGAAGCCACAGTGATGGAAACCCTCAGTGCGAATAGGATTAAATGGTTTAAATGGTAAGGTACTCTTTACTAATTCAGATTTGAGGTTGCTTGCTTTTTTATAAATGAAGGTGGGTTGGTCTGGAATGATCTCTTTCAGAATATTGTCCATCTTCAAAACATGCCAGTGCTTTTTTATTATTTTTTCTATTGTTTGTGGCTGGAATTATATCCAGTGAGAAAAGACCACTGAAATTTTGAGTTGTTTTCGGTGTTTCTTTTCTCTTATTTTTCTTTTGCAGCAAAATAGATCTTTCCATATTGAGTACAGAAGTGGCTGTCTGTTCTAAGGTTTCTCCATTGTAGCCTTTTTCTAAGAAGAATTTTTTAATTTCTTGTATTTCTATGTTACACATAGTGTCTTTGCTACCATTTCTTCTTAATCTTATGAACTGGCTCTTTGGTATACCATTCGGCCAGCTCTGATGATGTTCACTGTCCATTGGTACTGTATATGACTATTAAAATCAGTTGGTTTCTTGTATGTTTTTTTATGCAGATTATTGTCTTTTATATCAATTGATAAAGCCAAGAAATTGACTTCCATATTGCTTATTTGGAAAGATAAAGGTTATTCATATAATTGAGAGTTAAGTACTTGCAGAATTTGTCCAAATCTTCGTTTCCACCCTTCCATAGAAAGAGTACATCATCGATGTACAGATAGATCCACAGTTATCTTGGCCCCTTTGCTGCACCTAGGCACGCCGTGGTTTATTTACATAAACCCTCCCTCTAGTGTTCTCAGCTGCAATACAATACAGCAGGGTATTAAGTTATTACAGCAGGGGATTAAGTCCGACTGCCCAGTCACAGTTAATCCTATTAAAGGCCAAGATAAATGTGGACCCATCTGTATCGTACCCATTTTACGATTTTTTTATTCCATTCTTTGTTTGGAAAGATATAGTTGTATTCCCAGTGGGGCATAATTTTTTTTGCATATTCCGGAGCAAAGCGAGTGCCCATGGCCATTCCTTTTCGATGAAGATAGTAAGTACCGTCAAAGAAAAAAATAGTTGTTATTCAGTATGAAGTGAATTGACTCCTTGATGAAATCCTTCCTTTCCTCAGTATGTGAGGTTTGGTTGAGTTAATACTTTGCTGCCTCTATACCTTTCTCGTGATCTATTATGGTGTATAATGAAGATACATCTGCAGTTATTATAGACATCTCTGGCTCCCATGTTACTTCTTGGAGTTTCCTAATAGTATCTCCTGGTTCTTTCAGGTATGCTGGAGTATTCACTACCAGTGGTTGAAGCAGATGGTCAATGAGAGCAGAAAGTTTTGAAGTAAGGCTCCCTATTCCAGCAATAATTGGACGTCCTGGTGGTGCAGTAGTACCTTTGTGTATTTTTGGTAATACATATATGATTGGAGTTGTTATATCTTCAATGTTGATGAAACCTAGAGTCAGATAATTGTCTTATAATTTCTCCATTATTGTGCTATGTATTAAGGATAGTGATACCTCCACCTTTATCACAAGTTTTATTGTGATGGTCTCATCATCTTTTAATGTTCTAATGGCATCTCTTTCTTCTTGTTTAAGTTCAAAGTTCTTCCGTTCTTTTTCTTAATTTTAAGTTTCTTGAAGTCTTCAATCATCAACTTTTGGAAAGTGTTTATAAAATTTCCTTTTATATGGGCAGGATAAAAAGTAGATGGCTTCCTGATCTTGTTTATATTAGTCATTATTGTCGGGGTTTCATTTTCCTTTATGTTGAATAACGTTCTCAGTGATACTTTTTGAATAAACTTGTGAACATCATGGAATTTCTCTAATTCATCTTGATGTATAGTAGGTGCAAACTTTAAACCTTTTATAAGCACTTTTTCTTCTACTTTAGTGAGGGCTCTTGAACTCAAATTGAAGACCATTTTTTTTACATCTATATTATATTCCAATGGTTGATTCTTGTGTCTCAAGGTGCTGTTGTCTCTCTTTTTCTTTTGTTTTCCTCCTCTAGTTCTTCTTTTTGTTCTCCATATTTTCTTATATTTTTGATGTTCTTCTACTTCTTTGTTTTTTTCTTAGTTTTTATCAATGTTGTCTCCTGTCCCATCTTTGTTCCCAAAAAGGGGTCCCAGTAGAAACATTTGATGGTCCTGCTCTTTCTTTATCCATAACTCTTCTATCATTGTTTCTAGATCATGATGTTTCCACCTGTGGCCATCTGTCCACGGTCCATTCTTTCTTTTCTTTTCTAAAGTGTCTATCTTTGTTGTAAAAGGAATATTAAGAAGGGTTTGCCAACACACAATGTCTCTGATCACTGTAGGCTGGAACACAACTGTTCACCCAGTTCCATCAAACTCTTTGCAGGTCTCATACATGTTAAAACAAACTGGCACAATTGAAATACAGAGTAAATTCTAGCAAAAATTGAGAGGAAAATGATATTCAAATTACAAACTTTGTCACTGATTGGTTTAAATCAAGATTTTGAAATAAAATGGGTTTTTTTTTTAAATGTCATTATTTTTGCATACATCAACTAATGAATATATCTATGTTTGTCTATTCCCCCCTATTTCTCTCTCCTGAGGTATACCAACATACAAATCAGGGGACCTATATTGGAAGAAAAGATATACAAGTCTCTGCCCTCACTCAAAATGGTGATGTGTGACTCTGCTTAAGGACACCCACAAGAAATAATGAACACATGTCTTTCTGATGGACAACCTATCATACCAATTTGTACAACCTAAAAAAGAACACAGTCTTCTTTGAAAGTTTTCTTCCTATAAATTATGACCTTTGCAAACATCTCAGCCCACAACAACAATGGTGAATTCAACAATTGAACATACTTCAGAATTAAGAAGGCAGCTTCGGGACTTCCGGTTGGCGAACTTCCGGTCAGCGTTCCCTTACCTGAATTCATTTTATCATCTCTTAAGTGTAAAAGACTATCTAACCAATATGCCTGGTGGTCTTTTAAACAGATATTAATGAGTGTTTTTAAGCTGTATATAGATCGATCAGTTCCAGCAACGTCACTACTAGTTCCGGTCATGACGAAACCAAAAGTAACAGTCTCACTTCCTTTATAAACAGATCCAGAAGCATGGGGGAGTATCTGCCTTGAAAAAGGAACCTTGTGTGTTCCGAAATGCATTGGCACCATCCCCCCATTTGGACGGCATCACCATCGCCTGGACCAGAGGAGTTACACCTGCTGCAGTGTGGACTTTAAGATCTGGGTGCATACTGTATCAGGGCAAGTTCATATTTTTTATGTATTGGCTGCAATTATCCTACGTAGCAATCGGGTAGCGCCACATTCAATACATAACAACACATTTTCATCCATTTACCTTCAGTGGGGTAGGGTACTCCATTTTTGTATTGAAAGGCTAGCTTACACCCAGTGAAGCAATTAAGGTTTTCTGTCATCCATTGTATAGGCTCACTTTGGGGCTAATTGAATAGTGCTAGGGATCAATTAGCCTGCTGGAAATCGCCTCAGCTAACTGAATTTCCTAAGTGACCATTAACAAATTTGGGAATTTATTTTATCTAATGTTAACTGTGCAAATACCACATCCCATAGTTGTTTACCAACAGTTTACAAAAAAGTCTGCAGCTGAAATGTGATGCCATAATAACACTAATTTGTGTACTTTTTGACTATTCGTCATTTCTGCATCTATTGTTATTTAAAGTCAGTAACTTATCTATCAATAAGTTTGACCTTTATTCTTCTACATTAAGTAGTTATTGTCGCCATGACACATTTTCAAAACCAGACCATTTTTTCTATGTATGAGTATTGCGGATATAAAACTAAATTTAAGGTGATGGAAAAAATTCAAATGGTACTGTTCATGTTTGTGTTTTTATTGCCATTCTTCTTATTTTCATACTGCATTTAATGTATTGTAAGTGTCTACGGGTAATGAAAACAAATGTAAAATTAATACAATATTGTTTCAATGTATAACTTTGTTTCTGTTAAATGTGCTTCATTATAACAATAAAATAAGTTGGCTTAATTGTTTATTTACATATTTATTTATTTAATATGTTCCAGTTTAAATTGCCAGACTGTGTACCAGGTCGTCCATTTGCTATTGCAGCCATTCATTTCAATTTGGACATTCATTTTGTGGTAATGTTACTATGCAAATAGCTTCTTTAATAGGAATACCAAGCTGTTCTCTGTCAGTGCCATCACCCTGTTCTCATACAAGACTATGCACAAAATACAATTGTAATATGTACTGACATGATTGCTTGACTTTGTGTGTATTTGCATGTATAGAGACACACATTTCTATTCATTCCAATGCAGCCATATTATGCAACAGTGAACTGTGGTGTCATTAGTCATAAATGTGCCCAAAGATTAATTATTGGTTATAATGTTAGCTTTTATTTTAACTTTTATTTTCAATATGATGTGCACTATGTCTGTTAAATATCTGGTAATTTACTATAAGAGTCCTGTGAAAAGAAAAGAGTGGGTGCCCCATGTACAGGCTCTACATCATGAATGTGGGCAGCTGCACCTCTAACTGAGAATTAATTTACCCTGGTAATCATTAATACTTGGTTAAGAGATTCAATGGACTCAGAATGTCTGGAACAGAAAAATAAACTCATTACTATACCAAGGGGTAAATTTATTATGCAGATTTGCAACCACTATACAAAAAAACTGGCACTTTTGTCCCCCAAACCATGCAGTTAAAATACAGTGCTATGGAGGGCTAAAATTGTAGTAACAAACTACAGTAATCAACATCCTCACAATCCCCAACAAGTTTATGGAAATGCTGATTGCATCATTTCAGATGTGGTTGGAGCTGCTATCACTTCCTTAGAAGCAGCAGTGATAGCTCTGTATGGTGATGCAGCAGGAGGCGTCTATTACAAACAGACACCTCCTGCTGCAGTAGTGATCTGACATGCATCCTTGGACACAGCATCAGATCACTCAGTCACTTAAGGCACCCATGGTGCAGTGCAAGCCGCCCATTATGGAGTCCATGGGTTTGATTACCACCACAGTTTTAGCTGTGTGGATTTTATATATTTTGCCCTTGCTTGTTCTGGGTATTCTGGTTTTCTCACAAATCCAAAAATATACTGGTAGGTTAAATGGTCCTGACAAAAAATTAACCATAGTTTAGGGCAGACTAGATGGGCCAAGTGGTTCTTATCTGCCAACAAATTCTATGTTTATAAGTGTGGATAAAAAATCCCATTATACAAACAAAGTAAAGGAACCATGGGGTAAATTTACTAAGGTGGGAGATTTTTAGAACTGGTGATGTTGCCCATAGCAACCAATCAGATTATATCTATTATCTGCTAGAAGCAGCTAGATAAATGGTATGTAGAATCTGATTGGTTATCATGGGCAACATCACCAGCTCTAAAAATCTCCCACCTTAGTAAATTTACCCCCATGACTAATAAAATCGGTGAAACAGAAAGTATTTAATATATACGAATTGATAATCAATTGTACAAAATCCACTCCATTTGAAGTCACATGGGATATAATCAACCTTTTAGAAAAAATAGAGTTGAAAGAAGATTATTTTCTGGTTACAGCTGATGTCAGCTCTTTAAACACAATAATTGAACATTAGCAAGGAATTGATTCAGCCCTGTAAATGACTATCACAATAAAAATATGCAATAATTTTAAGTACAAGGTATTTCATTCATGTTATTTAACAATTATTTAATTTTTAAGAAAGGTTTTTTTCTACACAGAAATGAGGCATGGTCATGGGCACTCCGTTCACCCCAAGTTACGCAAACATGTTCATGGGATCATGGGAATCAGATTGCATATGGAATAATATTCCCTTTGGGATTGTACCTAGTGTTCTTTTCAAGATATATTAAAAATATCTTACAAATTTGGAAAGGTGACCATGATGTTTTTAGTTTTTGTACCTGTTTAAATGCCAATAACAGGAGGAACAAATTAAGGCAAGACAATTTATTAAGTTAAGTAACTCTATGGCCTTAATAAATAATGAAAGTTGCCATCATTCAAACTGAAGAGGAGGTACTGTGTATCTTAAAAATAAGAGGGTTAAAGGGGAGAAAAGCAATCGATGGGCTGGAGGGGTGTAGAAAAGCAGAAGACAGAGGGGCAAGAGAGAGAGAGACTAAATGGCTGGACAGTGCCAGAGACTTAAAGGCACAAGACAGAAGGGGTAAGAAAAGGAGGGGGAAGATATATACAGAGAAGCAGGATTACTAGAAAGTAAAATGATTATGTAAAATAGAATAGTGGGGTAAGAGTGTCATTGGGAAAATAGAAACAAAAGGTAGAGGGGGAGGGAGGTGAGAGATGGGAAATTGCCAGTACTGGAATGTAGATATAGAGTAAGTGGGGAGAAAGAGTTTTACGAAAAGTTTTATCATGTACAAAAATGTTTAAACGCTGCAAGCTGTCTCTTATTGTGAATGATTTATCAGCCACAATAAGTGGCAAATCTGCAGTCTGCAGTGTATGTTGTTTTCTTAACTCTATAACATGGTATGCTTGTACCCAACCCTGTCACTGCATAATTGGGGCATCACAGTGCTATATAGCTGTATAGTATTTAGTCCAGGAGAGATTGATACCTTTTACATTGACTGCTGTTTATCTTCTATCACCTTTATTATGCTATGGTCAATAAAACCTACTCTGGTCTGGAATAAACATGTGGATTAACCTCCTGGCTCACATTTGTTATGCACCTACCAACTTGTAAAGTATCTGTCAATATAAAGAAGAGGAGAGAAGGTCCTGAAGAAAGAGAGGCAGTAGGGAAGAGAGAGATAAATTAAACAGACATCAGTGACAACACCTAGTAGTTTTTGTTATTACCAGGTGATCTGATATAATTAGAGGTCTATTTATCAATGTACTCCTGTTTTCTGTGTTTATTTTAATATTCTGCATTGTGGCATCAATACAGAATGTTGTACTGCACTAGAATAATTCAAAGCTTGGCAGTGAGAAGAGAAGAGTTAGACCTATAATATAACCCGCCAGGTAGGTGGGTCTTCTGTGCTCTATCTTGTCTCTGGTGGCTTGTCAGTGATCATAAAGCCATCCTGAGATGGTGTTTTGTTTTATCACAATGAATTGCTTTGCTTTTTCACAGTTTGATATATTGAACCAACTATGCAGTAGAAAAAGTAAGCAAAGGGGGTTAAATGAAAGGAACTGAATGAGAGATTAGAGATTTCCCCGGAGTTTGTATCTTATTACATAGGGAGAATCAGTAATATCCCTTCTGTTTGAGAAATACAGATAGGACCACAGTCTTCGTTTGCTGATAGCTGCAGCAATCAAGGGTCATTTGGTGCGGGTTCATAGGGTTGCATGGTGTGTATGCGCCTGCAAATATATTGTATGTGGGTATGGCTAGTCGCAATCACAATTAGTATGCCTGTGTGACTCGTTCACAGCAACAATGACCATGGACATATCTGTAGGTTCTTTGGGCCTGATTTTGAGTCAGATGCAATAAACTGCAGATGCCACAAAAAACAATGCAGACTGTGCATGCATTGCACCAAGCATATGCACCTTGACAGAGTATATGAGAGTGAACTGTTAACTCTGTGCATGTCCAGATCTCTTGGTCCATGAAATGAGCATTTCTGGGTAGCAACTGGGCAACTACCTTGCTAACACATGGAAAAGACCTGTCTAGTGGGCATGTAGCCAGAATTCTATACTAGTTTAAGGCTTGTGTAGGGAGAAAAGACAAATGTTTCTAAATGATTTTCTGCACCCAGCATGGGGCTGGTGTAAGTGACAAAAATGATGATGGCAGTTGTGGCTGCAGTTCAAAACACAGTGGGCATAATTCAGATGTGGTTGGAGTTGCTATCACTGCTTACTTGGAAGCAGGCGCCTCCTGCTGCAGTAGTGATCTGACATGCATCCTTGGACACAGCATCAGATGACTCAGTCACTTAAGGCACCCATGGTGCAGTGCAAGCAACCCATTGCAGAGGCCAGGAAATCTCCGTTCAATGATAGAGATCCCTGATCTCTTCTCTCCCCCTAAATGGCAGCAACACACCACTGTTTTCGGAATGGAGGCCATCAGCCAGTGCCATAACTAGACATTTTAGCGCTGTGTGCAATAAACAGCATCGGCGCCCCCCCCCCCCCCCCATATACAAATCAGGGCCAGACCACCATTTTACACATTACAGCAGGCAGAGTTCCCCTTTTTACACATAACGGCAGCAGAGTCCCCCTTTTTACACATTACAGCAGACAGTCCCCCTTTTTACACATTAGGCGGGCAGAGTCCCCCTTTTTAAACATTATGGCAGCAGAGCCCCCTTTTTTACACATTAAGCAGGCAGAGTCTCCTTTTTACACATTACAGCAACAGAGTCCCCTTTTTTTTACACATTATGGAAGACAGTCCCCTTTTTTACACATTATGACAGGCAGTCCCCCTTTTTATAGATTATGACAGACAGTCCCCCTTTTTTATAGATTATGACACGCAGTCCCCCTTTTTTATAGATTATGACATGCAGTCCCCCTTTTTAAAAATTATGGGAGGGAGGGCCGGGAGGGAGAGAGAGAGAGAGTTATACTTACCTGCAATGAGCCGCCATGCATATCCTCTGTCCTCTTCCTGTCCCTGCCCTACGCTGCGCTCTGACGGCTTCTGTTCCCCTACTTGAGGCATCTTAGGGGAAGCACAGGAAGCACACGCTCTCCATTCTGCAGTACCGACGTGGATGTGGAGCATGATGAGGGAGTGAGTGGGTTGGGCTTCAGCTGCCCACTCGTTTCACACTAACAAGAGCTACAGTCAGAGATGGATACCATGGAGGGAGCGGGGCCTGCAGACACTGTACCGCTGCCACACACCTAGTTACGGCCCTGCCATCAGCCCCACCCTCTCTGTCCCCCAGATGGCAGCAGACTGTCAATCACTGACAGTCTGCAGCTGTCCTATGACCTGTGTCACAGGACCTGTTCGCGTACATGCAGAACAGGACATGCACGTGTGCAAAGTACTGGGTACAGGGTGCAGCTTCAACCACATATGAATTAGGGCCAGAGGGCCATAAGCATGAAGTAACAATATATATATATATGTATATAACAATATATATATATGTATATATATAATGCATCTAGATAAGCAGCACTCCTGGCATCTTGTATAAATAACTCTCCGGGCACATATCAAATTGGCAACGTTTCAGTACCGTTTACTTGACTGACATTTTCGTCAGGAGTGCTGCTTATCTGCATGCATGGTTAATTGTGTATGTGAGCACCCAGCGCAGCATGCACTATTGAAGAGAGAGCCGGACACTCTGTTTTTTATTATTTATCTATCTATCTATCTATCTATCTATCTACTGCTCAAAAAATAAAGGGAACACTTAAACAACACAATGTAACTTCAAGTCAATCACACTTCTGTGAAATCAAACTGTCCACTCAGGAAGCAACACTGATTGACAATCAATTTCACATGCTGTTGTGCAAATGGAATAGACAACAGGTGGAAATTATAGGCAATTAGCAAGGCACCCCCAATAAAGGAGTTGTTCTGCAGGTGGTGACCACAGACCACTTCTCAGCTCCTATGCTTTCTGGCTGATGTTTTGGTCACTTTTGAAAGCTGGTGGTGCTTTCACTCTAGTGGTAGCATGAGACATAATCTACAACCCACACAAGTGGCTCAGGTAGTGCAGCTAATCCAGGATGGCACATCAATGCGAGCTGTGGTAAGAAGGTTTGCTGTGTCTGTCAGCGTAGTGTCCAGAGCATGGAGGTACTACCAGGAGACAGGCCAGGAGACGAGGAGGAGGCCGTAGGAGGGCAACAACCCAGCAGCAGGACCGCTACCTCCGCCTTTGTGCAAGGAGGAACAGGAGGAGCACTGCCAGAGCCCTGCAAAATGACCTCCAGCAAGCCACAAATGTGCATGTGTCTACTCAAACGATCAGAAACAGACTCCATGAGGGTGGTATGAGGGCCCGACATCCACAGGTGGGGGTTGTGCTTACAGCCCAACACCGTGCAGGACGTTTGGCATTTGCCATAGAACACCAAGATTGGCAAATTCGCCACTGGCGCCCTGTGCTCTTCACAGATGAAAGCAAATTCTCACTGAGCACATGTGACAGACGTGACAGAGTCTGGAGATGCCAAGGAGAACGTTCTGCTGCCTGCAACATCCTCCAGCATGACCGGTTTGGCAGTGGGTCAGTAATGGTGTGGGGTGGCATTTCTTTGGGGGGCCGCACAGCCCTCCATGTGCTTGCCAGAGGTAGCCTGACTGCCATTAGGTACCGAGATGAGATGCTTAGACCCCTTGTGAGACCATATGCTGGTGCGGTTGGCCCTGGGTTCCTCCTAATGCAAGACAATGCTAGACATCATGTGACTGGAGTGTGTCAGCAGTTCCTGCAAGACGAAGGCATTGATGCTATGGACTGGCCCGCCCGTTCCCCAGACCTGAATCCAATTGAGCACATCTGGGACATCATGTCTCGCTCCATCCACCAATGCCACATTGCACCACAGACTATCCAGGAGTTGGCAGATGCTTTAGTCCAGGTCTGGGAGGAGATCCCTAAGGAGACCATCCGCCACCTCATCAGGAGCATGCCCAGGCATTGTAGGGAGGTCCTACAGGCGCACACTGAGCCTCATTTTGACTTGTTTTAAGGACATTACATCAAAGCTGGATCAGCCTGTAGAGTGTTTTTCCACTTTAATTTTGAGAGTGACTCCAAATCCAGACCTCCATGGGTTAATAAATTTGATTTCCATTGATAATTTTTGTGTGACTTTGTTGTCAGCACATTCAACTATGTAAAGAACAAAGTATTTAATAAGAATATTTCATTCATTCAGATCTAGGATGTGTTATTTTAGTGTTCCTTTTATTTTTTTGATCAGTATATATATATATAATATGCATTTATGTACTTTGATCTGGAATAGTGTGATTCCTATGAAGTAATAAATATGTGATAATTAATTTTTTCATATATATAGAATGTGTGTTCATTGATACAACCCCCTTTCCTTTTTATATTTTAGCTCATTTTGTAATGTGTCCCTGATGAAGTCATAGATGACAAATCGCATTGGATGATATAGTGTCTGGATTCAAGGTGACAGACAAAAGCTGTTTTGTTCAATCACAGAGAAATATGAGTGTACCTATGTATTTGAACTACTGTTCTATTAATTTATTTTAGAAAGTGTTTAAATAAATTATATATACTTTGAAGATTAAGTACTGTGGTTGTATTCAATGTACAATAGGTTAAAACAAATAGACCAATCTCTGCACCATAGATACATATTTTTATGTTCTATGAAGGGTGTCCATATGCACAATCTTTATATTAGGCGCCCCCTAAAGATACAATTTCCATATATAAAGAGGGGCAAAAAAGTATTTGAACAGCCACCGATTGTGCGAGTTGACCCACTTAAAAAGATGAGAGGTCTGTAATTTCCATCATAGGTACACTTTAACTGTGAGAGACAGAATCTGAAAAAAAACAGGAAATCACATTGAATGATTTTTAAACAATTTACTTGTATATTCTTGTGGAAAATAAATATTTGGACTCCTACAAAGCAGCAAGATTTCTGGCTCTAAAAGACCTGTTACTTCTTCTTTAAGAAGCTCTTCTATCCTCCACTCATTACCTGTATTAATGGCACCTGTTTGAACTGGTTATCTGTATAAAAGACAGCTGTCCACATCCTCAAACAGTCAGACTGCTACCTCTCCACCATGGCCAGGACCAGATAACTGTCTATGGACACCAGGGACAAAATTGTAGAGCTGCACAAGGCTGGGATGAGCTACTCAACAATAGGCAAGCAGCTTGGTGAGAAGAGATCAACTGTTGGCACAATTATTTAAAAAATGGAAGAAATACAAGATCACGGACTATCTCCCTCGACCTGGGGCTCCATGTAAGATCTCACCTTGTGGGGTATCAATGATCTTGAGAACGGTGAGGAATCAGCCCAGAACTACATGGGGGGACCTGGTCAATGAACTCAAGAGAGCTGGGACCACAGTCACAAAGGTTGCCATTAGTAACACACTACGTTGTCATGGATTGAAATCCTGCAGAGCCTGAAAGGTCCCCTTGCTTAAGCCAGCACATGTCCAGGCCCGTCTAAAGTTTGCCAGTGACCATCTGGATGATCCCGAGGAGGATTGGGAGAATGTAATGTGGTCAGATGAGAGCAAAATCAAACTTTTTGGTATAAACTCCACTCACCGTGTTTGGAGGGAGAAGAATGATAAATGGCATCCCAAGAACACCATACCCTCTGTGAAGAATAGGGTGGAAACATCATGCTTTGGGGCTGCTTTTCTGCAAAGGGGACAGGATGACTGATCTGTATTAAGGAGAGGATGAATGGGGCCATGTATCGTGAGATTTTGGGCAAAAACCTCCTTCCCTCAGTAAGAGCATTGAAGATGGAATGTGGCTGGGTCTTCCAGCATGACAATGACCCCAAACACACCGCTCGAGCAACTAAGGAGTGGCTCCGTAACAAGCATTTCAAGGTCCTGGAGTGGCCTAGCCAGTCTCCAGACCTCAACCCAATAGAAAATCTGTGGAGGGAGTTGAAAGTCCGTGTTGCCCGGCGACAGCCCCAAAACATGACAGATCTAGAGAAGATCTGCATGGAAGAATGGGCCAAAATACCTGCTACAGTGTGTGCAAACCTGGTCAAGAACTACAGGAAACGTTTGACCTCTGTATTTGCCAACCAAGGTTATATTACAAAGTATTGAGTTAATCTTTTTGATTGTCCAAATGTTTATTTTCCGCAAGAATATACAAATAAATTGTTTAAAAATCATACAATGTGATTTCCTAGGTTTTTTTCAGATTCTGTCTCTCACAGTTGAAGTGTACCTATGATGGAAATTACAGACCTCTCATCTATTTAAGTGGGTCAACTTGCACAATCGGTGGTTGTCCAAATACTTTTTTGCCCCACTTCATGCATGCCGATCGGCAGGTAGTCTCCATCAATTGGGGGTCCCTAATACTTGGTATGGGTCCGGGGTGCAGCCCGGACCCATACCTAGTATTAGGGACCACCAGTGACAGAGACGCCTTGCTGATCGGCCTGGGGCTTAACCCTATATCTGCATATATACGTAACTAAGATCTCCGTATTATCTGATTATTATGTAGTATTATTTTTCAATCAGTGTGCATTAGGGAACACAAATTGTTTTTTCTTACAAAGACAGGGGAGGCACTGCCTCCCAGTCTTCCCCTGACTGCATGTCCCTGCAGAAATGTCTCCAAATATTAAAATATGTAAAAAAAGGTGCCAATTCCAAAGATATCTTTCGCCTTTCAAATTGTTTGAAAAATTGCTTAGTGTGTACTTCAGTGTACACACTAGTTTGTCAGGGCTCTGGGAAGTTCAAGGGAAATTGCTCATCTTCCTCATTGTTCATCTTTCACATTGGTCATGTCTTCTAGTCTGTAGGGCCCTTTACAGTATACCTGGATAACTTTAAAATTTGTATAAGCAATATCATCCTACTTTATGAAAGGATACTTGCTTAAAGTGTTAACAGTGAACTACTGTATACCAGCTGCAAATTTGTTATCAAAAGGAAAGAAAAACAATCTTCTTTTTCTATATTGTTTGTTGTTTTGGCTCTGGTATTTCATGCATTAGCAATAACCATCAGTGTCCTTGACATATTGGGAATCTTAGTGCAAAATGAAAACTTTACATTTTCATGTGTACTATATTTGTGGCCTTGATGAAGGAGAACTCTTCAGTGAAATGAGCTGCCAGTGAGCATCTATTGTTGTTCTTTGTTGTACTGTATATTCCTCAGATATCTAAAGTGGTTTTATATCTTAAAAGGCGCTCTACACATTGCTTACAGAATACAGAGAAATGGAAAGGCTAAATGCAAATACGAACATACCTATTTCAATGCAAATTGTCAAGTAAGTTAGTTTGGCCATGGGGTCATTCTATTTTCTCATCAGTGCTGTTTAGAACGCTTTATTTGTTTCACCAAATAACTTGAATGAAGATACAATACTCTAAGGGAATTTAGCTTTATTCTTTCAATCTAGGGGAATATAAAAGTCTTCTATCTACTCAAGTTAAGACATTAAATGTAAAACATCACTGTGATTTGATACTGACCCTGAATAACAAAGTAATTTTATCATTTAAATTGTTTGGAAAATGAATTTTGGCATTTATAGCTACTTAAACAGCAAATGCTTTGTAGGCTATGATAATCCGCAACAGAAATCTAGGAAAAACATGTGAAAACAATCTCTCCCCAGCACTGGATGTTGCGTGCCTGATTATGTTTTCTATGAATATTATTCAAAGCAAGAACAACAGGGAAATAGTGAAAAACTCATCAAAATGAAGGATTAAAGGAAAAGGAAATGAAATAGCAACACTTAGGCCGTATAAATCTATATACTGACATTCTTGTTTGATGGTTATATTTGTTTTCTAATTCCATCTGGACTTTTAGTCTGTTGAGATAATAGCATTCTACATTTTGAGGTAATATTTTAGTCACCTCTATTATGAATCAAATATTCTGTCAGATGTGATTGACCAGAATAGTACTGAATATATTTTTAAATAGGCTAATATATTTTCATGATTTTGCTGTATATGATATACTGCTTGCTGTCAGTGTAATCGATCTAGATGGTTTCTTTCACGGCTTCCATGATAACTCTTGTTTTCCCAGCTAAAACAATGTAACATACCTGTATTCACATTTTTAAATGTCTAAATCCGTACATTTACTAATTTATATTACATTTAATGTATATTATTTAATTTAAGTGTATGCTAAATAAAGTAGATGTAACCCCCTTGTAGCTATGGTTACCTTTATCCAGTGTAAAATAAGGGAATATAAAGCATTTAAATATAAATTTATATATATATATATATATATATATATATATATATAAATATTTATATATATATATATATATATATATAGAGAGAGAGAGAGAGAGAGAGAGCTAAAGACTCTGTCCAGCACTCCAAGTTTATGAAGAGAATATAATTGCCGATAGATGCCTGGCTGCCCTCCAAGGTGTGTGCACCATATACAACTGTGAACAGGTGGGCAGCAGTCACAGAACTATCATCAACATATGAAATAAGGATACAGGAGTCACCCCTCTGATTAACATTTCGGTTGTTAAAACCTTTGTCAAGATTTTGAGCTATCGAGGCGTTTTCAAGAACTATTGAGATGTTGGACGGAGTGCCGGTCATTGTTGGAAATATATACAATGAGTGTATGTATATATACAGTATATATATATATATATATATATATAGTGGGGCAAAAAAGTATTTGCACAGCCACCGATTGTGCAAGTTGACCCACTTAAAAAGATGAGAGAGGTCTGCAATTTCCATCATAGGTACATTTCAACTGTGAGAGACAGAATCTGAAAAAAAACAGGAAATCACATTGTATGATTTTTAAACAATTTACTTGTATATTCTTGTGGAAAATAAATATTTGGACACTTACCAAGCAGCAAGATTTCTATCTCTCACAGACCTGTTACTTCTTCTTTAAGAAGATCTTCTATCCTCCACTCTTTACCTGTATTAATGGCACCTGTTTGAACTGGTTATCTGTATAAAAGACACCTGTCCACACCCTCAAACAGTCAGACTGCTACCTCTCCACCATGGCCAAGGCCAGAGAGCTGTCTAAAGACACCAGAGACAAAATTGTAGAGCTGCACAAGGCTGGGATGAGCTACTCGACAATAGGCAAGCAGCTTGGTGAGAAGAGATCAACTGTTGGTGCAATTATTAAAAAATGAAAGAAATACAAGATCACTGACAATCTCCCTCGACCTGGGGCTCCATGCAAGATCTTACCTTGTGGGGTATGAATGATCTTGAGAACGGTAAGAACTCAGCCCAGAACTACACATGGGGACCTGGTCAATGACCTCAAGAGAGCTGGGACCACAGTCACAAAGGTTACCAATAGTAACACACTACGTTGTCATGGATTGAAATCCTGCAGCACCCGAAAGGTCCTCCTGCTTAAGCCAACAAATGTCCAGGAACTTTTTGTTATAAACTCCACTTGCCGTTTTTGGAGGGAGAAGAATGATGAATGGCATCCAAAGAACACCATACCCACTGTGAAGCATGGGGTGCAAACATAATGCTTTGGGGCTGCTGTTCTTCAAAGGGGACAGGACGACTGATCCATATTAAGGAGAGGATGAATGGGGCCATGTATCATGAGATTTTGGGCAAAAACCTCCTTCCCTCAGTAAAAGCTTTGAAGATGGAACGTGGCTGGGTCTTCAAGCATGACAATGACCCCAAACACCCCATCCGGGCAACTAAGGAGTGGCTCCGTAAGAAGCATTTCAAGGTTCTGGAGTGGACTAGCCAGTCTCCAGACCTCAACCCAATAGAAAATCTGTGGAGGGAGTTGAAAGTCCGTGTTGCCTTGCGACAGCCCAAAAACATGACAGATCTAGAGAAGATCTGCATGGAAGAATGGGCCAAAATACCTGCTACAGTGTGTGCAAATTTGGTCAAGAACTACAGGAAACATTTGACCTCTGTAATTGCCAACCAAGCGTATATTACAAAGTATTGAGTTAAACTTTTTGATTGTCCAAATATTTATTTTCTGCAAGAATATACAAATAAAAATTTTAAAAATCATACAATGTAATTTCCTGTTTTTTTCCAGATTCTGTCTCTCACAGTTGAAGTGTACCTATGATGGAAATTACAGACCTCTCTCATCTTTTTAAGGGAGTCAACTTGCACAATCAGTGGCTGTCCAAATACTTTTTTGCCCCAGTGTGTGTGTGTGTGTGTGTGTGTGTGTGTGTGTGTGTGTGTGTGTGTATATATATATATATATATACACTGCTTAAAAAAATAAAGGGAACACTTAAACAACACAATGTAACTCCAAGTCAATCGCACTTCTGTGAAATCAAACTGTCCACTCAGGAAGCAACACTGATTGAGAATCAATTTCACATGCTGTTGTGCAAATGGAATAGACAACAGGTGGAAATTATAGGCAATTAGCAAGACACCCCCGATAAAGGAGTTGTTCTGCTGGTGGTGACCACAGACCACTTCTCAGCTCCTATGCTTTCTGGCTGATGTTTTGGTCACTTTTGAAAGCTGGTGGTGCTTTCACTCTAGTGGTAGCATGAGACGGAGTCTACAACCCACACAAGTGGCTCAGGTAGTGCAGCTCATCCAGGATGGCACATCAATGCGAGCTGTGGCAAGAAGGTTTGCTGTGTCTGTCAGCGTAGTGTCCAGAGCATGGAGGTGCTACCAGGAGATAGGCCAGTACATCAGGAGACGTGGAGGAGGCCATAGGAGGGCAACAACCCAGCAGCAGGACCGCTACCTCCGCCTTTGTGCAAGGAGGAACAGGAGGAGCACTGCCAGAGCCCTGCAAAATGACCTCCAGCAAGCCACAAATGTGCATGTGTCTACTCAAACGATCAGAAACAGACTCCATGAGGGTGGTATGAGGGCCCGACATCCACAGGTGGGGGTTGTGCTTACAGCCTAGCACCGTGCAATACGTTTGGCATTTGCCCGAGAACACCAAGATTGGCAAATTCGCTACTGGCGCCCTGTGCTCTTCACAGATGAAAGCAGGTTCTCACTGAGCACAGGTGACAGACGTGACAGAGTCTGGAGATGCCAACGAGAACATTCTGCTGCCTGCAACATCCTCCAGCATGACCGGTTTGACAGTGGGTCAGTAATGGTGTGGGGTGGCATTTCTTTGGGGGGCCGCACAGTGCTCCATGTGCTCGCCAGAGGTAGCCTGACTGCCATTAGGTACCGAGATGAGATCCTCAGACCCCTTGTGAGACCATATGCTGGTGCGGTTGGCCCTGGGTTCCTCCTAATGCAAGACAATGCTAGACATCATGTGGCTGGAGTGTGTCAGCAGTTCCTGCAAGATGAAGGCATTGATGCTATGGATTGGCCCGCCCGTTCCCCAGACCTGAATCCAATTGAGCACATCTGGGACATCATGTCTCACTCCATCCACCAATGCCACATTGCACCACAGACTGCCCAGGAGTTGGCGGATGCCATCTGCCACCTCATCAGGAGCATGCCCAGGCATTGTAGGGAGGTCATACAGGCACGTGGAGGCCACACACACTACTGAGCCTCATTTTGACTTGTTTTAAGGACATTACATCAAAGTTGGAGCAGCCTGTAGTGTGTTTTTCCACTTTAATTTTGAGGGTGACTCCAAATCCAGACCTCCATGGGTTAATAAATTTGATTTCCATTGATAATTTTTGTGTGATTTTGTTGTCAGCACATTCAACTATGTAAAGAACAAAGTATTAAATAAGAATATTTAATTCATTCAGATCTAGGATGTGTTATTTTAGTGTTCCCTTTATTTTTTTGAGCAGTGTATAAATATATATATATATATATATATATATATATATAAAAACTAATGAAGACAGCACTCAAAGCAAATCCACAGTAAATGATTGACGTGGTGCAAGGCAGCAGTAAAAATAAACACACTCACTTTTCCAGTACACCAGAAAAAGTACAAAAAAGGCAGCACTCACAGTTTGGATGAAGGAAGTAGGGTGTTTAATCCTTAGCCAAACGGCATGTCATATACAGTCTCACAGTCACAACCCGACAGCTGTTTCAACCATTTCTGGATTTCCTCAAGGGCCCCTGAGGAAAACCAGAAACAGTTGAAACAGCTGTCGGGCTGTGACTGTGAGACTGTATATGACATGCCGTTTGGCTAAGGATTAAACATCTTTCTTCACTCATCCAAACTGTGAGTGCTGGCTTTCTTTGCTTTTTCTGGTGTACTGGAAAAGGGAGTGTTTATATGTGTGTATATATATATATATATATATATATATGTGTGTGTGTGTATATATATATATATATATATATATATATATGTGTATATATATATATATATATCAAAACAATCAGCCCGGCACTCCCACAAAAGTAATGACATGCCCCGGTGCCCTCAGCATACAATGGCATAAAACAGAAAAAACTGCGGCACTCGGGGACTGGTGAGAAAATTAATGTATCAGAAAATACATATCATACATCAACGTTTCGGGGATTTTAACCCCTTTCTCAAGATGTACCAGTGTGAAAAGAAAGGAAGAAACCCACTCACCTTTAAATGAGGAGAAAAGCCCGCCACGACACCCGTGCATGCAAAGTCCCGAGCCTCCCGGTCCGACGTGAGGGAAGGCGCCAGGAGATGACGAAGCCTGACGTCCGCGCTGAGCCCGGCCGTCTGTTGCCCGGCAACGCCTGACACTGAACCCGCAGGCCGGAGGCTGGGGGAAAGAACAGAGAGAGCACAGCGCTGCGGGTAAAGGGAGCAAAATAGAGTATGTACAAATACCAGACAATAAATAGATTACAACGGTCTAACCCTGTATGATGCACACAATCCCCTGGTTAGCACCCGATATATATATAAATGTACATGATGTGTGTTATGGACTGTTAATATTATTATATTAATAATTACAATGTGCAGGGAAGGACCTTTCCTACAAGCAAAGGAGAGCTGGACTGAACTATAATATAGGAGTGTTTGCTATGTGTTGAGCTTTGGTGTTACTTAAAAAATTTCCACGGCAAGCCAAGAGAAACTATAAATAGCAATAAGGCAAGGACAGTGACTGATGGTCTGAGATAAATGTCTGAAGAGAGCAGCTGCTGTTTGTTAGCTGCTGTAGTGAGGGCTGAGTGCTGGAGAAGCAGCCCAAAGTAAGAGTAGCTGGCTACCTAAGTAGAGGGGCAGAAGCAGTAGACAGTCTCCGGAGGTAGCACTGAGGTTCAGGGGAGCTGCTTAACCTCATGGAGAAGTCTCTGTGAGTCTGTCAGAGGGACTGCGGGCACTGGTAAAGGAATAGTCACCATTGACATTAAGTGGAGGAATGGACAGATTGTCTGTTATAGCTGGGGGAGTTGCAGAATCTACCCCAGAGGTGGCTCATGGCAAGAGCCGGCATAAGTGAAAGAAGTGACATGGTGGCAGCTAATGGCCCCCTGTGAGTGTGAAGAGGGAGAGCATACCTTAGAGTTCAGCTGAGAAAACCTGTACTGATAAAGCACAGAAATTACCTGTACATTGAGGTGTATAAAAGTGGTACAGTATACACGTCTGCTATAAAAACAAAACATTACTTCATATTTGACCACTGGGGGTTCAGCTTAAAAATGTGGCGTCCAGGGAGTCCAAGTTTTGATGAGATGACCAGGAGTGTCGGCAATATCACTGTGATGTGTTCTAGTCTATAAGTGTACCAAATAGTGTTAATAGTGGCTGGTAATGTAGGGGGTGATATTGATTCCCAGCATGCCGCAATTCGGCATTTAGCTGTGTTCAGAATGTGTTTAACCAGCTTTTGTTGTTGGTGAGAAGCATAAGGGAGAGGACGAGAGAGTAGAGTGTAGTAAGGTGAATTCGGAATTGAAATACCGATGATATCAGTAATAAGTTTATGAACCCTATTCCAGTAGTGCTGGATTTGCGGGCAAGACCACCAAATATGCAGCAGGGTTCCACAGTGAACACACAGTCTCCAGCATCTGTCCGAACAGGAGGGATAAAATGAGTGGAGTCGCGTGAGCACTAAATACCAGCGATAATATAGTTTTTATGAATTTTCTTTAATTCGGACTGATATGGAGCTCTTGGTAATTTCTGTTCTAATGTCAGGCCACTCCTCGGGAGTCAGAAACTCACCCATGTCACGTTTCCAAGCTATGTCATGAAACTCTTTTTGGGGTGCACCATGTGCTAGTAATATTTGATATATAGTGGAGAGCAGGCCCTTAGTAGAGTGGTGAAATTTACATAATGATTCAAAAGTTGATTTATGTCTTATAAGAGTTTGTTCAGTAAGTGAATTATAAAAATGATGTAGCTGTAAGAATTGATAAAATACAGAGTGAAGGAGAGAATAGTGGGATTGTAGATCAGTGAACTTTGGGAGCGAATTGAGGGGTGCAATGTCCAGCGGGAATAGAATATTGTTTCGAGTCCAAGAGCCAAATGCCTATTGAGTTGTACCTGGAGGAAATTTAGGATAGTTCCATAGGGGGACTAGGAGTGGGTGAAGAGATTGAAACTGATACAGCCGGGAGCAAAAGTACCATATAGACAGAGTAAATCGTACAAGTAGGCAACAGTGAGGAGGCGGGAGGGCGGTGTTTCGGTAAGCTCCACAAGAGACTGTATGAAGAATATATCTGAAGAGCAGCCACTTCCAAGTGCATCCAGACTCTTTGGTCAGGAGGGGCATTCCAAAGAACACATGTCGTTAAATGAGTAGCTCTATAATATCCAAGGAGGTCAGGAACTCCGAGGCCCCCTGACGATCGATGTTTCTTAAGAAGACGCATTTTCACCCTGGGTTTTTGCCCTGCCCAAATAAAGTTAGAAAGTTCAGTTTGCAAATGTTGTATGGTTTTGCCCAACTGTGCACTGCAAATGGTACAAAACCATGTGCAGTGCACAGTTGGGCAAAACCATGTGCACTGCACATGGTTTTGCACTGCACATGGTTGGGCAAAACCATGTGCAGTGCACATGGTTTTGCCCAACTGTTAACAAATTTGCTGCTGCGATCAACTCCGAATTACCCACATAGTTAATGAGGTTGAAGAGAGGCAAAAAGCCCATCAGTTCAACCTGTATTCTGTATTAAGCAGAGCACATTATAATGCACCAGCGGAAATAATGGTTTCGTACCTATTGACAACTATATTTCGTATCACTCCCATATACATAATGTGAATATATTAAATGCTATAGCCTTGGATACTTTGTTCAGCTAGAAAACTGTCCAATCCATTTTTTAATGCATTTACAGAGTCCGCAATTATTACCTTCTCCAGCAGGGAGTTCCAAATCCTTATTGTCCTTATGGTGAAGAACCCTTTCCTATGTTTTGTACGGAATTTTCTCTCCTCTAGCCTCAGCGAGTGCCCCCGTGTTCTATACAGAATTCTATTAATAAACAAACCCCCTGCTAACTCTTTGTATTTGTAAATTATAATGTAATTCCAAATGAACATTAAAGTCAACCTGAAGACAAAAAGATGGCAATGCATATGGCAGATATCAAGTTGGGACTTCCTACTGCTACAGCACTGATATATGTTAGGACTGGGTGGTTGCATGCAATTATGTCCTTCCAGGGGCTAACACAGAATTTCTTTTTTTGAGGTGTGGGGTGTGTGTGTGTGTGTGTGTGTGTGTGTGTATGTGTGTGTGTGGGGGGGGGTCCATACTGCACACACTCACACATTGCACACACATACAGTACATGGCACACCATAAGCACATACACATTTCACACACATATACTTGGCATACCACACACACATAGCTCACAACACACACATAGTACCCCCCACACACACATACACATTGCCCACACATACATAGCACAACACACATATACACTGCACACACATACATAGCACAACACACATATACACTGCACACACATACATAGCACACATAGTAACATAGTAACATAGTATTTGAGGTTGAAAAGAGGCAAAATGCCCATCGTGTTCAACCAGTTTATTGTATTAAGTTGAGTTGATTTTAATGTACCTGCTGAAGAATGTTTTATGACTAGTTAACAACTACAAATCACGTTACACCCGGATTAACAACTTCAATATTTTAAGTGTTGTAACCTTGGATATCCTTTTCAATCAGACATTCGTCCAATCCCCTTTTAAATGCATTTACAGTGTCCACCATTACCACCTTCCCTGGCAAGGAATTCCAAATCCTTATTGCCCTAACAGTAAAGAACCCTTTCCTCCGTTGTGTGCAGAATTTTCTCTCCTCCAGTTCTTTTAATAAATAATTCATCTGATAACTCTTTGTAGTGCCCCTTTACATATTTGAAGACATTAATAATGTCTCCTCTTAGGCGCCTCTTTTCCAGCGTATACATGTTCAACCTAGTAAGCATTTCCTCATAATCCAGTCCCTCAAGCCCTTTAATCAATTTAGTAGCTTGCCTTTGAACCCTCTCTAGTTCACCGATATCTTTTTTATACAGTGGTGCCCAAAACTGAACACAATATTCCAGGTGCGGACGTACCAATGATTTGTACAGCGGCAGGATTACATCCGAGTCCCTTGTCTCAATTTTCCATTTTATGCACGCTAACACCTTACTTGCCTTCTTTACTGCACTTTGACATTGTATATGGTTATTAAGTTTATTATCAATAAGTACCCCCAAATTCTTTCCCAAAACTGTTACCCCTAGACTTTTCCCATTTAATATGTAGGATGCAAGTTTGTTTTTAGTCCCAAAATGCATAACCTTGCATTTTTCTATATTGAACCTCATTCTCCATTTAGATGCCCAGATTTAAAATTTAGATAAATCATTCTACAGAGACTCCACATCTTTTTCTGAATTAATTACCCTACACAGTTTAGTATCATCTGCAAAGATTGACACTGTGCTTTCCAGGCCTATTTTTACGTCATTGATAAATATGTTGAACAGTAGTGGCCCGAGTACGGATCCCTGTGGTATTCCGCTGAAAACCGGTGTCCAGTTTGAGGATTTCCCGATGACCACTATCTCTTTGCCCTGTTTTCCAGCCAGTTACTTATCCATGTACAAACAGTTTTTCCTATGCCAAGCTCTTTTAATTTGATGATTAATCTCCTGGGAGCCACTGTATCGAAGGCTTTTGCAAAATCTAAGTAGACCACATCCACTGCTTTTCCCTGGTCACTTCCTCGTAGAAGTTAACTAAGTTAGTTTGACATGATCTGTCTCTCAGCAAACCCATGCTGGTTCTTGCTAATAATCAAAGTGGTCTGCAGATACTCCTGTATGCTATCCCTTAGAATTTTCCCCACTATAGATGTCAAATTAATCTGCCTGTAGTTACCTGGATGATTTTTGGATCCCTTTTTTTAATAATGGCACTACCTCCGCTATACGCCAATCCTTCGGTACCATGCCAGATCTTATTGAACTATTGAAAATCAAGTACAGGGGTCTTGCTAATTGTTCTCCATAAAACCCTCGGATGAAGTCCGTCCGGGCCAGGTGATTTATTAATATTTATTCTGTGTAATCTCTCCCTATTTCTTCACTTAAACAAGTATCTAACCACAAAACATTACTGTCACTATCGCTATGCACTACTCCCACCATCAGTTCTTCTCTGGTGAACACTAATAAAAAACATTTGTTCAGTATTTCTGCTTTTGATTCATCATCATTTAACAATACTCCAAATTCATCTTTTAATGGACCTATGTTCTCCTTTTTTAACCTTTAAAATTTAAGGATTGATTTTACTCTCTATAGCAATTAGCTTTTCGTTATCAATTTTAGCTGCTTTTATTGCATTTTTGCATCTTTTATTGCATTACTTGTAGTACTGGAATGAGTCCTCCTTTCCATTAAATTTAAATGCCTTGAAAGAATGCCTCTTTTTATCGATTTCAGCCTTGACCTTCTTGTTAAGCCACATCGGTTTGAGTTTGGTAATCCTGTGCGTACTGTCCATGGGGATAAATTTGTGAATATTGCTATCCAGCAACCCTTTTAAAGCATCCCACATTTCCAAAGTGTTCTTACCATGAAACAAAACTTCCCACTCAATTTCGTTTAATGCACATCTCAGCATACTGAAGTTAGCTTTCCTAAAGTTAAATGTTTTTGTTGAACCCTTATAGCAATGTTTCCTGAAACTAATATTGAGAGTGATCATATAGTGATCACTGGTAGCCAAGGTTTCCCCAACTTTGTTTAAAAATGAGAATAACCGCGCTGTTGCCGGGATTTAAGTGTTTTAGCTGCCCTGAATAAAATAAATAATTTAAATGGACACAATGTTAAAACAAGGCGCTTGTGACAATGTGTGTTATAATTTGCAACAATTTAAATGTTGCAATACTGTAGTGCAATACCTGTGAAAAAAAAGGATTAGTAATGTTAACAGCTCCTTTGGTGTTTATTTTCAGTCCTGCCGGATTTTTCTATAATACCGGCTCCTTATCCCGTTGAAATCTCTGTGCGGGGTGATGGTTACCTTATCTTTCCCTATACTACCCACCTTGTGTTCAGCAGTGGTGGGACGCGATCTTTATTCCAAGCGGTGAAGTGTTTTTCCTCTTCGTAACCGCTGCTTGTCTCTGTTGTCCCGTGCTGTGCTGCGGCGGCTGCTCGGAATCCCGGCTTGTATTGCGGAGAGGAGACAGGTTGTTTCTTCTGTGCGCTCCGTTTCCAGGATCCTCGATAAAGGACGTGCAGTCCGAAACGCGTTGGAAGATTTCGGTCCGTGCACTCTTAGCCATACAAGAGTGCAGAGAAGAAACCACATCTTTCCCGTCCGTCTCAAAAGCCGGGATTCCGAGCGGCCGCAGCAGCAAAGCACGGCGCGCTGGAAACGGAGCGCACAGAAGAAACAACCTGTCTCCTCTCCGCAATACAAGCCGGGATTCCGAGCAGCCGCCGCAGCACAGCACGGGACAACAGAGACAAGCAGCGGTTACGAAGAGGAAAAACACTTCACCGCTTGGAATAAAGATCGCGTCCCACCACTGCTGAACACAAGGTGGGTAGTATAGGGAAAGATAAGGTAACCATCACCCCGCACAGAGATTTCAACGGGATAAGGAGCCGGTATTATAGAAAAATCCGGCAGGACCGAAAATAAACACCAAAGGAGCTGTTAACATTACTAATCCTTTTTTTCACAGGTATTGCACTACAGTATTGCAACATTTAAATTGTTGCAAATTATAACACACATTGTCACAAGCGCCTTGTTTTAACATTGTTCCCCAACTTTGTATCTGATATGATGTCCACATTATTTGTAATTACTAGATCTAGAATAGTTGCACCCCTAGTTGGGTCCTCGACTAATTGAGACAAGTAGTGATCTTTTAACAAATTTAAAAACCTGTTGCCCATAGCTTTAACACATGAATCGTTACTCCAATTAATATCAGGATAGTTAAAATCCCCTATCACTAGAATGTCCCCCAATCCCGCAGCCCTTTCAATTTTCTGCAAGAGTTGTTCTTCCTCGTATATGCTAATATCTGGCTGTTTGTAACACGTGCCTATAACTAATTATTTTGCATCTATACCCCCACTTGAGATTTCAACCCATAATGATTCCACGTTATAATCTTTCCCCTCATAAATAACCTCCTTTAAGTACGGTTTAAGAGACAGTTTTACATAAAGACATATACCTCCTCCTCTTTTGTTTACCCTGTCTCTCCTGAAAAGAGAATACCCCTCCAAGAAATAAATGGAATGAATTAAAGTCATGATTAATAGTACAGATGTGTTAACAAATAACATTTGCTAGATAAGTTCATCATCAGCCGATTAGTAATCTAGAACCATGATGGATATTATGTACTTACAGAACGAGATATATATCAAATAGGATGTGTTTAATATAATTTTATTTGTGTATTGAAAATAATACTAATAATATTTTTTTCTGATTTAAGTTTAAATATAAAAATAATATTGGAGTTACTCTGGTGTAGGATGAGTCTGTCTGGGTTTTGAACTCGGGTTTATGTGAATGAATGGTCGGTTACACTTCCTCTGAGCCACAAGCGTTTCCCTTGAATCCAATGTGGGTTCATGGTATGTTAAATTTATAATTTATAATTGAATTGTTTATTATATCTCCTGGTCAGTTTCTATTTATATCTATATTAGATAGGTTATACATTTTTATTTTTCTCAATATATGTCACTAATTTATGCGGTTTTATGATTATACCACCAAGAATGTTTGAATTGTTTAAAATTGATGTCTTTTAATGGTGACTACACACTCCATACATATGTATTGACTTAGACAACAGATGTGTTTAATTAATGTCATTAGTATTCTTATTGGTCCACTCTACTTTAAAAACCACATCAATGCTGCTGCTGAGAATATCCTCTGACGAAACCGCCTGCCAGTTTAGAGGAGAAACGCGTAAGGAAGGCACCAGCACCTGCATCTTGCTGCCCGTTACTACCTACTTTCTCCGACTGCCGGAAAGTCTCCAAACAGGGTAAAGGCTACAGCGGGACCGAGCTAAGGAGGTCTGCACCCTGTTCACTCTAAAAACGCTACAGCCATGAGTAACCTGTGACAACTATTGTTGCTAGACAGCACAGGGGTGGAGTGTATCGCTGCAGTCAAGATCTAATACAGCGGACTCCCCCTGTTAGCAGCAAAAAGCTCATAAGTGAGTGAAAATTATCACCTTATATCCTTATTCCGGCTAAAGAAATTTAATATGGCAATATACAAATCGGGGTCGTAGCATACCGCTGTGGACAGTTGAATACACAGCGCTCTCCCCCTGTCAACTTTATCAATCTGAACAAGTGGCCAGAATTAATGACTGCACCTTGTATCCCGGCATTCTTAAAGAGACGGCTGTCCAAGAGTAACAATTGTTACTAAGTATACATATATATAAAAGATACTTTATGGACACTATTTACAAATGAACTCTAAGGGCAATTTTTATGAGTTATTGTATGTGGATTAGAGTATTTTTATACATGAATTTATACATATATATGGTTTTATGTTTTATGTTGTTAATTGGAGTACAAATAAATTAAATATATTTAAAATCCAATAAGATTCCAGCGCTCCCTTGATAGTGCATACTATTTTTCCTATATAGACCCCTCCAAGTTTGCAACCTAGTCGTGAGAGTCATCCCACCAAGTTTCCGTAATACCTATAATATCATACTCAGCCTTTGATGCTAACAATTCCAATTCCCCCATTTTACCTGCTAGACTTCTTGCATTTGCAAGCATACATTTTAGTTTAGTGGATCCCTTATCCACTTGTTTTTTTAAAGGTATCCTATTATGGTTTACTAGAGCCTCCCTAGAGTTACTCTTATGGACTGTCCTTCTCGCTCCCTTTCCACCCTCCACCATATTTAATACTGCCCACCTTACTCGTCTCTTTGATCATCACAGTTTTTTGGCCTAAATTCTGTTTCAATTCAATCTAATTTTCACTGCTAACGGCTGAATCACCAAGGCAAAGAGTAATGGGGAAAGGGGGCAACCTTACTGGGTGCCGTTTTTAATAGGAAGGTGGTTGGAAGAAAGACCATTAATTAGGACAGGGGCTGAAGGGTTCCAATAGAGTGAGGTGATACCTCTATAAAAAGCTACATGCAAACCCATATTGATAAGGGTTTGTTGTATGAAAGGCCAAGCCACCCTATCGAAGGCCTTCTCTGCATCGAGAGCAACCACCAGGGTCAACAGGGATTTGCACAAAAAGAAACAGAGAAGGATTGGACTTGAAGTGGCGCACTTAAACATTAAATTAATATATAAATTATAACTTTTATTAGAGTATATTTGTTAAAAAGATCTGTAGCTATGAAATATTAAAACCAAAAACATATAAATTGACAAAAGAAAGTGTGATATGTGTGAATAAAAACACACACTGTGCTAACTGTGTAGTGCTACACATATATAATATATTATAGGTACTATGACCCTTGAATCAAATTATATGTGTTGTTAGGCTAAGTACCCAATGGCGCTTTGAAGTCACTGATCAGTTGTACTAGATAGGCTTACTGAGGGTACTGTAAAGGGCAATATTCCAATAGAAAGCTCCCCCTCAGTTTGGGCGCTATGACCCTTCACTTATGTGCAATCATATGCTTGTACAGCTATGAGTCAGTGTTTATCCTCACTAGTGATCTCAATGTAATTAGCTGTTCTCAATCAATTTACAGCAGGTAATATCTAAAGTCAGTGTCACTTTAAGTGAATAATCTGTTTGGGCGCTATGTCCCTTCACTTGTATGCATTCATATGCTTATACAGCTATGAATCCGTGTTTCTCCTCACTAGTGATCTCAATGTAATTGGCTGTTCATTAATCAATTTACAGCAGGTAATACCTGAAGTCAGTGTCACTTTAAGTGAATGATAATTGATGTTCACTTATATGCTTATACAGCTATAGATCAGTGCTTCTCCCCACTAGTGATCTCAATATAATTAGCTGTTCTCAGTCGATTTACAGCAGGTAATTAATAAAGTCAATATCACTTTAAGTGAGTAATCACAATGTTCATTAGTGATATTGTTAATGAGAGACACTGTAATGTCCAAGAATGCATATAAACTGACAGTTTTCCACAATATTCACTACTATTATAGTGGAATATAGATCATAGCTGTGAGGTACAGGGTTTAGTAAGCTGTTTGAATATTGCACTAATGCAGTACACTGGAGCACTCCATCAGCTGTTAATAGCAGTATATCCTAACTAGCTGTTTTGTAATTATCAGCTGTGTGATGGAAGCCTATAGATCAAATAAACAGCATTTATCCTGAGTAGCACATAAACATTGCTAGATAATTGTTCTATACTTGTAAAGTAACAAGCAGTGCTGTAGAGATGTCTCAGCTGCTACATTAAGCAGTGTATCTTAATCTTGCTACAATGTTGCTAGTACATGCAGCTTGCTGAGTCATATGTGGTTAAATAATCCTCTCAGTGCAGGAAAGCTTGTGAGCTCCATCAGTGTCATGAGGCTTCACAATAGCCAGCTCAGCTTTAGTATAGATCTCGCTCTATTCCTAACAACACAATACATTTAGCACATTGTTATTATACACAGCAGCATAGTGTGACTCGCCGACACATGTTTCACAGTTAAGTTTTTTCAGGGCTAACCAGAATGCCTCCAATAGCCCTAATTTAACAGTACAGATACACCAATCGCGGGGCAGATTCCCGGTCACATGACTGGGCCATCCAATCACATTGCGTCTCCTGTTAATGGGATTTGGACTGTGCTCAGTCTAATCATATGACACCTATTAACCTATCAGAGAGCCCAAATTACGTGCACCAGAGATAGACATAATGTTAAATCTGTGTCTCTGATTCTGGGCTACGGTTCAAGTCATCTGACTAGTTAGATCCAATGGAATCATAATAATAGGTTCCTGAGAGTAATATTAAAGGGATACTCTGTGTTTCCAGTATGAGAGATAAACTTGAATATGCTTAATAAGTAAGGTGAGTATGTATTGGAAAAGTGATATATAACAGTTGTCATTGGCAACCACATAATAGGAAAAACAACAAAATGAACACCTCAAACAGTGCAATGTGAAAATAAAATAAACAATAAAAATGTGAAAAACAGCTGAGTGGTATACTATGTGTGTCTGTGTCAGAATTTAATTTAATACAGTGAAAATAAGATAGTGACTGTATGTTATTTATAATGGTCATGTAAATATTTCATGGCCAAGAGTGTTTATTATCTGGTGAGTGAACTGAAAATGGTGAAATTGTAATGATGATTTGATCTAATAGTGACCCTCCAAATAAATGTGATTAAAAATATGTGATATGCATACAAATTATACACTTATAAATATATTATAAAGGTTGTCCTACAGAATACTAATTCATGGAGTAGTTCCAAGCAATCTCATTATTATAATACATTTAATATGTTAAGCCACCTTATAATTGAGAGATATTAAGTCTACCTGTTGTATATAAATATACCTACTATCTCATCCCACGGTAGCATCCCTTATCTTGTATCGTAGGAACCTATGGAACCTGTTCCTCTCAGTATGATAGGATGTACACATCCCTAATTTTCTCAGATGTATTTTCCCATATTATTCCCAAATCGGCATATATATCCTTGTCCCCATTATTCCTGGTGTAGTTGTCTCTTTTTAAATTCGAGGTATCTGTTCAAGACGGTAAGTATAATTTCTTATAATCCTATATACTCATTATTCCAACATAGATAACCAAAGGATCACATATGGATTATTTGTTTTGAATTTCATTCCCAAATGGTGTATCTAAACTATTTTTGAGTCTCTCCCAACAAGGATTTGTCATGTGTAAGGTGAATGAGGTCAATGAGTCGTCTGGTGCTATCAGCAGCCTGCCTGTTTGGGAAAAACTCGACTTGATCTGGATGGATTAAAGACAGTAGAAAAGGAGCAAGCCTATTAGCTAAAATTTTTGCAAATAGTTTAAGGTCAACATTTAAAAGCGAGATTGGCCTATAATTTTTCATATCTAAAGGATCTCTGTCCGGTTTGGGTATGGCAATAATGTCGGTCCCTGGTGGTGGCCTTGTCAAGTGAACCGCCCTCTAGAAGAGTATTAAATAGAGAATAGAGCATATGAAGCAAAGGTGTCGAAAACTTTTTATAATACAAGGCGGAAAAAGCCATCAGGGCCAGGGGCCGCTGAGTGCCGGAGTTGCTTTATGGCCAATTAAATTTCCTCCATAGAAATGGATGCATTAAGAGCAGCAATGTCTGACTCAGTGAGTTTTAGCAGATGACAAGAAACTAGATATTGTTGTATTTTAAAGATGTGTTGAGAATTAGTATTACTAGTGGATGGGAGATTATATAGGGACGTGTAAAAGTCACGAAACTGTGCGGCCATGACCTGTGGATCATATGTGGTGGAGCTGTCAGAGCATCGCAGTGTGACTATGCAATTTTGAGTCCGTTTTGGCCGTAGTTTCCGAGCTAATAGTGTGTCAGATTTGTCCGATTTGTCATAAAATCTCTGGCATACCCATAAAAGTGCTTTGACAGATTTTTTAGTTAGGACCTGGGATAGCTGGCCTTTAATCGCTAACATTTTCGAGTAAAGTCTCTTTTTGGGGTGGTGTTGATGTAGCCGAATTATGGAGGCAAGTTCTGTCTCTAGTTCAGTGATGCGCCGAGCTTCCAATTTTTTCTGAGTTGAGGGGAGGCTAATAAGGAAGCCGCGGAGGGTGGCCTTATGTGCTTCCCACAACATGGAGGGGGAAATATCGGGAGTGGCATTGTTGCCGTAATAGTTCATCAAAGCTTTAGTGATATCGTCTATGTTAGTTTTTTTAAGAAGGAGGGATTTATTTAGACACCTGGATCGAGAGGGAGGAGGTGTACATGGTGTAGATAATTCAAGTGTTATAGCGGAGTGATCTGACCAAGAAATGGGGAGCGTTTGCGCATCGAGGAGTTTTCATGTCGTGTCATGGTCAACAAAGACATAGTCAATATGAGTATAAATATCATCATGATTTTAAAATATATTATATGACGAGCGTGAGTACTTGTGTAAAATAGTGGTGAAAGATGCATTATATTTGTCACTCTAGAGCATCCTTGTTTTCAAAGTAAACATGTAATCCTTTTTTTTTTTTACACATGTACATTTTATTGAAAATTTTTAGTGCATGGGCAAATATAAATACCAGTAGTATACCACAGCAAACATATGAAGTAAGAGGTACCTACTGGTACACATGCATACATTGATAAACATAGAAATACAAAAAGGAATACAAAATATGAGAATATGAGAATGACCATGGTATATTGGTATCCAGTCTATAGATCTACACTAAAAAGGTCTACAGTCAATAGGTCAACCACTAATGGTGGAAATGCATTAGGTCAAAAGGATCAAAAGGTCGACAAGCAAAAGAACAACAGGGTCAAAAGTCAACAGTCAAAAGGTTGACAAGATTTAAAAGGTTGACAGTCAAAAGGTCGACAGGGTCAAAAGGTCGGCATCTTTTTTTTTAGGGATTTTTAAATTTTTACAACTTTTGCTGCATTTACTATCTATATCACAAACTATTACCTTTAGTAACCTTGTGGCAAGCAAAGTGGAGCAGATTGAGCCACCGAACCCGAAGCGTGGCAAGTGAAGCGAGTATGCGAGGGGACACATTTCATCATATTGACTATCCATGTCACAAACTATAACCATTAGTAACCTTGTGGTGAGCAAAGCAGAGTGGATTGAGCCAAAAACGCCCGAAGCATGGCGAGCAGATGCATTTCAACAAATTAGGGTAAAAAATGTTTAAAAGCAAAAAACAACACGGAAATTTGTTTTCATGTCGACCTTTTGACCCGGTCAACATTTTGACTCTGTCGTCCTTTTATTGTCAACCTAATGACTGTCTATCTTTTTAATGTCTTTCTTCTGTATCACAACCGGTATATCAATAGAATCAAAATACAAATAATGCACTCCTTAAAGAGAAAATATATAATATAGAATAAATAAAAAGAAAGAAGAAAATAAAGAAAATAAGAAAAAAGTAGCAAAGAAAGAGAGAGAGAGGGGAAGGAGGAGGAGAAGGGGGGGATCACCACTGGGGTTCCAATAAATAATGGACTGCTCTCCAATAACATATCAGAGAGTAGGTGCTAAGGTGCACCAGTAAAGGATCTGTACCTTTTTGATTTACAGAATTTAAACCAAGCAAACCATATGTCACAACTGAGGGCTGGTGCTGACCAGGGGGAAGCCTCAGTTGTAGGGGCTGAGGTATATATGTGTACCTGGGAGGCAGTACAGGGTTCTTGGACATGCAGGGAACCTATAGAACAAATGCCCGAAGGCGTGACCACGACAACAAGGGAAAGTTCAAAGGTTTTATTAAACACAGTTCAGAGGAATACTGATGACTTGGTACTGGTAAAAGGAAACACAGTTCAGAGAAATACTTGGGATCGATGACGGAACACCGATGGTGACTTGGAATCGATGACGGAACACCGATGGTTACTTTGGGATCATTGGTAAGCTTTGAGTGAAGCTGGGGTTCGCAGATAGAAATGCACTATTGTACTTAGAAGCACAGGTGAAGCATGAAGTGATGCTGGGGATCGCTGGAGAATGGCTGCTGGAAAGCCGGAGTTCAGACACAGGTGAATCAGGGTAGACTGTAGAGGGTTAATCACTGGAGTGTCGTGTTACACTGCAGAGTGTAATCACCAGGGAGTCAGGTTGTACTGCAGAGAAAGTCCATGGGAGAACTGCACACTGGAATCACTGAAGACAATTGAAGCACTGACATCTTTCCACCCCAGGAACAGGATATTTATACCTGCTGGGAAGCAGGGATTGGCTGGCTGATTAACCAGAGACCAGAGTGCAGCTGCTGTGTAATCAGGCTGAGAGCAGAGTGCAGCTGATAGGCTGAAAGGTAACATGTGATTAGGAAAACATGGCTGCGCCCATGGTAGCTTTTGGAGGGAAAGATTGTTTGTAACTTGAATGTGAGCTTTAACCATGAAGCTGCCAGAATCACAGTAAAGAGATTTGAGACAATGAGATGCAGCGTGCTGCACACAGACAGTGCAGATGGAATCAAGGCTTGGAACACTGGGACAGTCTCAGGAGGCATTTGGAAGGTAAATACTGATAAGGAATTACCTAGATCGTGACACCATATAGTTGAGTAGGTCCTAAATGTATCAGGGGAAGGCATAATATAGTCCATAGATCTATACATTTATATTCTTTGAAAGGTAGATTTCCAGTGCACAGTGTAAATGGCTTTGACTGTACTATTTAAATATTTCAACATTTTTTTATACACAGACAAGGGCTAGGCATGTAGGTTTAAAAGACAGAATTCAGGCCCATCTGGGAAGTCTGAGCCAAGTATTTCATGTGCAACTGAAATCACCTCATCCAGAACATACGCAAATTGGGCTAGGCCACCATATATGAAGTGGTGACCCCAAATCTGTGTTACACCTCCAACAACATGCAGGAACCCCAGCACACAACTTAGAAAAATGGACAGACATAATTTCCATTGAGATATGACCTTAAAATGCAGATCAAGAGTAAGGATATTGGTGGAACTACTCCATGACCTTTTAAAGATAGACTTCCAATGTAGGGCCATGATATCAAAGCTAAGATCTCTCTCCCAGTTTTTAGTAAATGTTGCTAATTAAGCTCAATTAAGAATTTGTCTAAAACTGATAATATATGGGAGGAAGAATTCTGAGACATCACCAGTTTCTCAAAAGGAATCAAATCCCGAGGCCTGTACATAAGGAAGTGTTTAATCTGTAGGTATTACCATATCTTATTGTTTGGGAGAAACCACTTAGCCTTGATATCAAAGAAGGTTATCACTCTGGAAGAGTCATATAAGTGAAATACCTGCACTGAACCAAACCTTAAAGGCCCGTCTTGATAACCCAAAAGGGAATGCAGGATAATCAAGTAGCAGAGTCAGAGGGGAATAAGGTGACAAAATATATTCCTTATCTTTGATGTTTACATACCTTGAGAGTAGGGCCTACAGTCAGATGTGAAACAACAGGTAAACACAAGAGCCAACCCTATATGTTTAATGGGAGTTTTATAAATAAGCCTTTAATAGACACCCACTGTGTGGTAAGATTTAATCTAGACCAATCATAAATTCTGCTAAGCATAAGTGCATCATAATAGATGCCAAAATGGGGGAGTTGGAGATCACCCATATCTTTTCTACGGAAGAAAACATAATTCCTAAACTAGGGAGTTTGCCCACTGCACACAAAATTTCTCACTATTCGATGAAGATTAGCAAACTAACCATGGGGTTTCAGCACCGGCAGAGCCTGTAATAGATACAGAGCCGACGCTAGGCATAGGCAAACTAGGCAAATGCCTAGGGCATTTGGTATGCCTTGGGGCACAAGCAGCTTTTGCGGATTAAAATTATATGCTGCATGCCTATATTCAGTGTGTGACTGTGGCTGTGTCTGCATACAAAATGCTACGTTACAGTGTATTCCTGGAAATCACTGTAACGTAGCAGTTCATATGCAGATACAGTTACATCCACACTGAGAATATAGGCATGCCACATATCATTTTAAACAGCAGAGGCTGTTTATGTATCCTAGCCACATAGTAATGCAAATAAGACGCATTTTCATCAAAAAAGGTGCCCAGTGATAGCAGAGCTGCCAGATGACTCACGCCAGACATCTCCTGCTGCATGGCGTATTGAGGCAAGATATCTGAGGACACATCTGCATCCAAGCAGAGGCAGAGGTCACAGTGTTAGAGGTCATATAGAAAGGGCACTACTGTGTTTGGTCTAATGTGAATAAAGAGTATTATGGTCTTGTGCAGTGTGAATAAGGGGCAATTCAGTGTGATGTAATATGAATACGGGACACTACTGTGAGGAGTAACATATATAAAGTAAAGTGGTACTACTGTGTGATGTAACATGAATAAGGGACACTATTGCATGATAAAATGTGAATAAAGTTGCACTACTATGTGGAATAATTAGAATTAGGGGTACTATTGTATGCCATGCCCTTTCTCAGCAAGAACATGCCCCTTTTTTGGTCCAGGCATTCAGGAGTTATGCTGTCTCCTGAAATACTATGTGCTGCTGTACCACCCCTAGGGGTGTCTAACCCCCACAGAGTTTGTTCCCAGATTGTAAGTCAGATGTTACCAAGTTTGGTGTAAATTGCTGCAGGCCTTCCACATTTATTCTGTCTGCTGACATACTCTGTGCTGCTGTCCCACCCCTAGGGGTGCTAGGGGTGTCTGACCCCCACAGTGTTTGTTTCCACAGTGAAAGTCATATGTGTAACAAGTTTGTTGTAAATTGCTGCAGGCATTCCAGAGTTATGCTGTCTGCTGAAATACTCAGTGCTGCTGCCTCACCCCTAGGGGTGCTAGGGGTGTTTTCCATCCCACAGTGTTTGTTTCTAGATTGTAAAATATATGTGTGCCAATTTTTGAGTACATTGCTCCAGCAATTCCGGAGTTATGCTGTCTCCTGATATACTCTGTGCTGCTGTCTCCCATACCCCCCCACCCCCCCCCCCACTCCCCCGGCGGTGCTAGGGATTTCTGACTGTTTTAGTTGCCTCCGCCGTGTTTTAATATGCTTGTATGTAAAATTTCACAATCTTCGCTTGTAAGCTGTGAATTTGTATAGAAAGACAGAAGGACAGATTTTCACATTTATATAGTAGATTTGTATTTGTATCTAAGCACATTGGGGGTAATTCTGAGTTGATCGCAGCAGGAACTTTGTTAGCAGTTGGGCAAAACCATGTGCAGTGCAGGGGAGGCAGATATAACATGTGCAGAGAGAGTTAGATTTGGGTGGGTTATTTTGTTTCTGTGCAGGGTAAATACTGGCTGCTTTATTTTTACACTGCAATTTAGATTGCAGATTGAACACACTACACCCAAATCTAACTCTCTCTGCACATGTTATATCTGCCTCCCCTGCAGTACACATGGTTTTGCCCAACTGCTAACAAAGTTCCTGCTGCAATCAACTCAGAATTACCCCCATTATACATTGTCTTTCTTGTGTATATGACACTTTGTTATTATATCTGAACAAGAGTAACATTGTTACACAATAGCTGTCCCTTGCATTTGTCATTGCAAATCTACATATATACTGGGTTTATTAACGCTACTATGTAGAGTATGCGGTAAGTAACAGGATGTATTGTATCCAAAATGGGTTTTGTGGTACAGTACATCCCACCATCTGTCTCTTCTATCTGTTTCTTTCCTTTTGTCTTTCTCTTTCTTTGCTCTCTTTCCCTTTTTTCTCTCCCCATTTTTCTTGTTCTCCAAAGATTTTATGCAAGTAGCATAATTTAATTCCATGTTTTCTCTAATACCATCTGCAAAAATATTGCTGGATATTCTTTTTTAAAAAGTGTCTTAAAACAGGACAGACGCTGTAATTTTTGTCTGAAACACAATGTGCCGAAACTGTGTTTCAGATAAATCAGCCACATGCTGAAACACATATTTGTTACACCATCTGGCACATTCCATATGATGGCCTTTCATATTAACTCTATACAGTATGTTCCATGCACTGTATTTGACCTCATTATCAAGAGGTGTAATCTAGGACAGTTTAAGTCTTTCAGGCTTGGTAGAAATAGTTTTGGAAATTTCCATTTAATTTGCACTATTAACTATGACAGTGGTTCAATAATAAGTAAGGTAACAAGACCACACATGTGTAATGGTACCCATTTCATTCTAATTTCTCACCAGGCCTGAGTAGGAAGGCCACTGCTTCCACTCGCGGTCATCAGACTGCACCTCATATCAGTCAAACCTGTTTCTGTGACACAACATTATCACTGTACTAGCCTGCACTAGGCACGCCCGGCCGGGAACGAATGGGACGCACGTGTATCATAGATGCACATTTGCTTCATTCACTTTGAATGAGAGTGTCTCTGTACACTCGGCAGCGGGCCAAGGCGCGGGCGCACCTAAGCACGCCGCTCGCCCCCACCTGCAATGCAGCAATGCTCAGTGAGTGTGGCTTCATCTGTATCAACAAGTTGGATGATGATATTCAGCTGCTTATATACAGAAATCTGATCATGCAATGCACCTCAATATTTGACCATTTTTCTGTCAGCCCTGCCATCTTACAACTGATGTTGGAACATTATATCAGGGGCAACACCAGAACAAAATGGCAGGCGGGTGCCATGACATGGGAACAGGGGGTATGTCATTTGCCTTTGGCACCAGCACTCCTGGAAATGTGGGTGTGACCATGCAACTAGGGGCATGGGCTCAAAAGGAATGCTGTTTATGCATGATGGGAAAAGGGTGATAGGAGAGAGAGGGTAATGAGGAGAAGGCTCAAAAGGAATGCTGTTTATGCATGATGGGAAAAGGGTAATAGGAGAGAGAGGGTAATGAGGAGATCGTGATGCAGGAGAGAGGCAGAGGGTGAGGCAGTGGGTGATGGGGAGAGATATTTGGAGAGAGGCAGTGAATGACATGGAGAGGCAGAAGGTGACAGCAGAAGGTAACAGTGAGTATCAGTGGGTGACACTAGGGAATGGGAGAAAGGGGAGGCAATGTGTGATGCCAGGGAATGGATGACATGGGGAGGAAGTGGCTGACATAAGTGGAGTCAGTGGGTGATGTAGAGGATGACTGGGAGAGGCAGTGGGAGGCAGTAAGAGGGTAACTGGAGAGAGAGAGTTGAAGGGGATAGATAGAGGAGATGGAGAGGCGTTGGGTTATGGTGAGAAGGTGATGGAGAAAGGCAGTGGGCACTATCATTCAAGCAATGCAAGCTACACATCAGTAATGATGTCATTATGTCAACCCCTTTTCATCCCCTGGGGGGAGGTTTATTAAAGTTCTAATTACAAAGTTTTCCTATTTCCCACCTGAGTAATACCTATGTTAAATGTCAGCTTCCTAACATATCGGGAAGTAAGAGAATTAGTGATGAGTCAGTGAGTGAGTGAGAGCTTTCGCATTTACTGTATATATAATATATGTATAGATTTAAACAGTGCTTAAAGTGGTCCTGGAGAGGTGGTGAAACTCACCCCCCCCATCCCCACCCCAGCGCCACAATTCTAAATGTATTGCCTCAAAATAGGGGCATGGTCTCAAAAAAGAAAGGGGGGTGGTCACCCAATAGTATCCCCAATTCAAATTACGGCGCACAGTGGCACAATCTTATGTTATGACACACATTAGTGCCCTTATACAAAAAGCCCACAGTAGTAGCACCCCAAATACACATAATGACCACAGCAGTAGCAACCCTTATACAATGCCATCAGTAGTAGTACCCCTTTTGCAATGCCCACTGTAGTGGTAGTGCCCACAGTTGTAGTGTCCCTTATGTAGAGCCCATAGTACATATGGCCCCCAGTGGTAATTCCCTGTGTAGTATTGCCCCCTGTAGAGATGCCCCCTGTAGAGATGCCCCCAGTACAGATGCCCCCAGTACAGATGCCCCAGTAGAGCTGCCCACTACAGTTATGCCCCCAGTACAGATGCCCATAGTATATCTGCCCCTGTAGAGATGCCCCCAGTACAGATGCCCCCTGTTGTTATGCCACCAATACAGATGCCCCCAGAAGAGCTGCCCCAGTGCAGACACCCCCTGTAGAAATGTCCCCAGTACAGATGCCCCCTGTAGTTATGCCCCCAGTACATATGTCCCCAGTACAGACAGATATGTCCCCAGTACAGAACCCTCCTGTAGTTATGCCTCCAGTACAGATGCCCCCGGTAATTATGCCCCCAGTACAGATGCCCCCAGCAAAGCTGCCCCCAGTGCAGACAACCCCAGTAGATATGCCCCCAGTACAGGTGCCCCCTGTAGTTATGCCCCCAATAGAGCTGCCCCCAATACAGATGCTCCCTGTAGATATGCCCCCAGTACAGATGCCCACTGTAGTTATGCCCCCAATACAGATGCCCCAGTAGTTATGCCCCCAGTACAGATGCCCCCTGTAGTTATGCTCCCAGTACAGATGTCCCCTGTAGTTATGCCCCCAGTACAGATGCCCCCTGTAGAGATGCCCTACTGCAAGTAAAGATGCCCCCAGTACAGATGCCCCCTAGTAGAGCTGCCCCCAGTACAAATGCCTCCTAGTAGAGCTGCCCCCAGTACAGATGCCCCCTATTAGAGCTGCCCCCTAGTAGCACCACTTCACACACACAAAACCACACGCAATACTCACCAGTCTCGCTCCTGCTTCCAGACCGCTGCTGCCCTCCACATGACGCCCGCTCCTCAGAACTATGGGAGAGAGGTTGTGACGTCTCTCCCATAGCACCGAGCACAGCTGCACACAGCCGCACACAGCCGCACACAGCCGGAAGCCGGAGCTCAGGAGTGAGCTACGGCTGCAGCTCAGGGAAAGGAGCCAACGCCCACTGGTAACACAACCTCAGCGGGCGCCCGGCATCCCCATGCGGCTCAAGGCTCACATTCTTGGTTAGGTGAGCCAGAGGAGGAGGAACTGCGTTCTGGCTCGAATTGTAACTGACGGAACGCAGTTCCGCCCTGTTCCGGCTCACTTTAACTTCTGGATATAAAACAGTTTCTTAAAATATAAGGGATTTATGACAAAACAACAACTCAATATCTTTATCTTAGGAGAATAATATATATATATATATATATATATATATATATATATATCATAATAACCCTAATACGTTTGATTTCCACGTAAAATGAAAAAATAATGTTTTGTTTTCCTGATGAAAGATTTATCATACCTTGTAAGGATGACAAGTGGTGGTGTTTCCCATAGCAAGCTATCAAATTCTAGTTAGCATTTTTAGAATACACTAGATAAATAATAATCTCACTGGTTTCTATAGGCAACACCTTTATTGTATAATATTTTTTATATAATTTTTAACTTATCATGAGTAATATTAGTATTTTGTTAGTGTGCTTAAAACTATATGCAAAACTAGGGGCACCCTTGGTCATACTGCATAATTCACTGAGACTCTATGTCACTGGAAATTACCACAGACCTTGGAGGACAAAAACTTAAACATGACATACTGCCATAATTTTTCACAATTTCATGCAAACTTACGTGTTGTTATAGAGATGGCCACAATTGTGCTTCATAACACAAGCACAATTTATTTTAAACATAGAAAAGCTGCAAAAGCTTGTATATGTAAAGCTGCCACTGACTCAAGATACTGTATATACAGATCAACACAGTACTTAAACCTATCCCTGAACTCCCACAAATAATGTGAATTTCTCATTTGTTTCCATTCAGCATGTGTTTCTAATTGTGGAAACTCACCCTTTGGGTGAAATTCAATTGTTTGAAAAGTCAGTTGGGTGTCTGTTTTTTCCTATCTAATAGACAGGGAAAAACAGACACCCAACCGACTTTTCAAACATTTGAATTCCCCCCTTAATGTACTTGGCATATGAAAAAGCACCCCGTTCTTCCAATATTCCACTTATCCAGGTGCAGGCTAGCATAGGTGCTAGTATCATGTAACTCTGCGCACACCTTTCTAAGCATACAAGATAGATTAACTGGCATAGTAATCACTCTATATTTAGACCTTGCTCTTTATTTATCAAATTTGCCAGATTTGAAAATAAAACAGTGAATGTGGCAGATGTAAATGTGTAGCCACTCTTTCATTTGCCTCATTAACAGTAGGCCACAAGTAGGGGAACATGCATTAGATAGGTTCATAAAATAATGTATAGCCTCTATTTTTATGCATTAAAATAGCAACATTATAAAACCCTAAGTTATATGAATTGTGAATAAAACTATATTGTTTAATAAACTGTTAAAAGAACAAGTTGTCTGGAAGCAATTATTATGTAATTATTGCTTTCTTTCCTACTGTATAGGAGATTGTCTAATGTGTCTTGACATGACAACTACAGTTATGTAATATGTATGTTCACTGCAACTAACACATAAATCTTTAGTTGTAAGTAGTTTTGGACTGGGGCATATAGGGCTCTCCTGGGGAATGCAGTGGTAGGGGCCCATGCTTTAGGGTTGTGGTCTATCGCCAGATGAAACATGGCATGTCACCACAGATGCTTGCATAACCATTAGGCAAATCTTGGTGTAGTTTCTATATATGCAAATGAAGCACCAACATTTGTCAGTGGGCCTGCTCCACTGGGCAACTGACCCTCTAATAGAGTAACAATATATAATTTGAATGCATTGTCTGCAATCTGACCCCTAGAAGAGGAGGCCGGGCCCTCAGGCAGTAGGGCCCACCAAGGATATTCACTGTGACACTGTGGGTCGGTCCAACCCTGCCTGTAACTATTTTCATTAGCTCTTGGTACATTTTTGTCTACTTAGATATAATGCTGCCATTCTCACCTGAAATTGTATTGCTCAATTTATTCACATACACTTGTCTAATACTGTACATCAATTGTTTATAGAACTGATAATTCATTCTTGCAGTGCACTTTTTTAGGAATCCCAAATGCTATTTTATGGCCAATAATAAACTTTGATACTGTTATTCTATATTAGTCTGTCTTTTTTGGGTGTACAGGCAGATTTTCACCTATACTTAAAGCTTGTAACACAAGCAAGAATTATTGGGGGTAATTCTGAGTTGATCGCAGCAGCAAGTTTGTTAGCAATTGGGCAAAACCATATGCACTGCAGGGGGGGGGGGGGGCAGATATAAAATTTGCAGAGAAAGTTAGATTTGGGTGGGTTATATTATTTCTGTGCAGGGTAAATACTGGCAGCTTTATTTTTACACTGCAATTTAGATTTCAGTTTGAATACACCCCACCCAAATCTAACTCTCTCTGCACGTTATATCTGCCCCCCCCCCCCCCTGCAGTGCACATGGTTTTGCCTAACTGCTAACAAATTTGCTGCTGCGATCAACTCAGAATTAGGCCCACTGTGCGAATGCTGGCTTCACGATTTATAATTGTGCAATAAATAGGACCATGCATACTGGCAATAAGCCACATTTTTGTATGATAGGTGAATAAGTGAATGCGCTATTGCAGCTTTTTGAATTCCACACTTTTTGTTTTATTTTTTTCAATCTATTCAAATGAACAAAATAAATGCATTTAAGTTTGTACCCTGCAGACAGTGTCATAACTTCTTTTTACTGAGAAATTCAATGAAACATGTAATTTGACTAGAGGTTTTAAAAACGTTTGCATACAGTTATGTATTAGTGAAAATTATGACCATTTGTCAATGAGACTTGCTAATTATGTGCTTTGCATTCCAGTTCATTTGAGTCTTTAATCAATCATGTGAATTTGATGTTCATTTATAATCCTGCATGCATATATTAATTATCATCATGGGATATTTTTTATTCTATTTTTTGACATTGAATTGATTTGACATTGACAGTTTTGTTTATTTTCATGCTGAGCTAGGTTGGGGGAATTGAACATTTTACAATAAATGCTAACGTGATTTTATTGTAATATTCTGCAGGTTAATAAAGCTAAAAATATTGTTTTTAATACATGTTTCACAAGTTCTCCTTTAAGTGCCTATGTTCAAACCTATTTGCTTGTATTCATTGTACCACCCTCATGCATAATGTATGGTAAGTTTTGCTTGTCATTATTAGTTAGGGTGGTAATTCTGAGTTGATTGCAGCAGCAAGTTTGTAAGCAATTTGGCAAAACCAGGGGGGTAATTCCAAGTTGATCGCAGCAGGATTTTTTTTAGCAATTGGGCAAAACCATGTGCACTGCAGGGGGGATAGATATAACATTTGCAGAGAGAGTTAGATTTGGGTGGGGTGTGTTCAAATTGAAATCTAAATTGTAGTGTAAAAATAAAGCTGCCAGTATTTACCCTGCACAGAAACAATATAACCCACCCAAATCTAACTCTCTCTGCAAATGTTATATCTGTCCCCCCCTGCAGTGCACATGGTTTTGCCCAATTGCTAAAAAACTTGCTGCTGCGATCAACTCAGAATTACCCCCCATGTGCACTGCAGGTGGGGCAGATATAACATTTGCAGAGAGAGTTAGATTTGGGTGGGTTATTTTGTTTCTGTGCAGGGTAAATACTGGCTGCTTTATTTTTACACTGCAATTTAGATTTCAGTTTGAACACACCCCACTCAAATCTAACTCTCTCTGCACATGTTATATCTGCCCCCCCCAGCAGTGCACATGGTTTTGCCCAACTGCTAACTTATTTGCTGCTGTGATCAAATCAGAATTAGGCCCTATATTAGGAAATGAATTGCAACTTTACTGTAGGAGACTATTATGCAAGTTTCACTATTAAAAATCGTACTCTCATGTGTTTGAACAGGTTACGTGATTATCTAAGGATCAAAATAAAAATCACAGTGTGCAGAGCAATCTACTATTAGAAGATAATAGATGTTAAAACTGCATATTACTGAGAAATATTCTTGGAAGGTTTGGAGTGCTTATCATTAAATATCCAAATCTTCACACCCAGATGTCCCTGATAACCTATAGCTTCATATAATCAGTCAAGTACCCTAAATGCTTTGTAAATATTGGTCAGTTCAAATGTTGTTGCATAACTAGGGTCTCTGTAATTGCAAAAGGATATGACCTATTTTACACAGCTAGGGGTAAATTTATCAGACCATCTAAAGAGGACAAGTGGAGACATTGCCCATAGCAATTAGATTCTAGCTATCAATGTACTGGATAAATGATAGCTACAATCAGATTGACTGCTACTGTATATTCAATGGTATCCAGTCTTTAGGTCGACACTCATTAGGTCAACCACTATTAGTCGACATGCATTAGGTCAACATGGTCTTTAGGTCAACATGGACATTAGGTCGACATGACAAAGATCGACACATGAAAAGGTCAACATGAGTTTTTCACTTTTTTTATTCTTTGAACTTTTTCATATTTTTTACGATCCACATGGACTACGATTGGGAAAAGTAACCTGTGACAAGCGCAACAGTAGCAGAGCGAGGCACCTTGGCCAAAGCATGGTGAGTGAAGTGAGGGTACACGGTGCACTAATTGGGATTCCCAGTCACTTTATAAAGAAAATTACACCCCAAAAAATAAAAAAACTCATGTCGACCTTTCCATGTCAACCTAGTGACCGTTTTTGTCTATTGACCGTGTCGACCTATTTCAGATGTCGACCAATAGTTGTCGACCTAATGACTGCTGACCTAGTTATTATCATTGATTTCATTCATTATTTCTGAGGAAGCAGCCAAGCTACACACAGGCAGAGAGACGCGTAAAAGGAGTGCTATCCACAGCTGGAATAATCTGCTTCTCTCTATCAGCACCACAGCGTTAGGACCAGATTATAGTTGAAGGGAGTGAGACGTCACCCGGCCTTTATACCCTCCAGGTCTGAGGACACGCAGAGCTGATTTCTTTTCAACAGCATTACAGCGTGAGGACCGGAATAGAGTCGAAGTGAGTGAGATGTCACCCGGCTTTTACACAATCCAGGTCTGAAGACACGCAGAGCTGCTGAAAAACAAGCGTGGCCACGCAGGACTGTTAAGTATCAATTCATCCTGCTAAATGCAGACACAGTGGATGTATATAAATGCTTGAAAGGAAATATTTTACTTACACGCTCCATAATAACAAGCTTGCTTATTGTGAACTTTTAAATCTTCCAAGCGTACTAAAACCTTCATGCTTTGAACATTCTAATCATTTCAAGCCTAATGATGTAGGTGTGATTATTTGCCACTAATTTATAATGTACTAAATCAAGCATATTGACTATGGAGGGGTTATGAGAAGTTTACAGCATTTTTAATTGTCATATTAATAGTGATACACCAGCCGTGTGAAATATGTATGTAATGTATGTCTAATAAATGTTTTGTGTTTTTTAAAAGTACACTGATTCGGACAGCGCTTCATTTTCTGTGTATGTACACTGTGTCCTAGTGAGGTTAACAGTGACCTCATAGTGAAGCTGCAGTCCTATATCAGTGCGTGAAAACCCCATAGAATTTTAGTGTCAGCGCCCAGGTATTCTTGTTTCTTTTTTCTAGTTATTATCAACCCAACTAACCACACTCATATTCAACACCGGCACTTCTCCTGTTTAGGATTGATAAACCTCCCCCATAAGCTACAGTAGGTACAACCATTGCACAGATCACCCAATGTTGGGTAACAGCCTGATGGTTGCTATAGGTGTGTATGCAGGAGCATTAGTCAATAAAGGGATTACAATACTCATGTAAACAGTCGGATTGGGAGTTCTTGATCCTTTAAAGAACGTACATATTGAGCTAGAGATAGCTCAATGAGTATGGGGCTCACACTGATTGGAGGATTGACCTGATCTGTAGAGTGATCAGCATAGTGTATACCTGGCTTCAGTAAGTGACTTCAGATTTTGGGATGGAAATTTTTATTTGCTTGGCAGCAAATGTGAAACTATACTCATAATTTGCTATCTGTAATTAATAGATTAATGGGATAACTAATAGACTAATTGGAAAAGTTGATATAAATAATAAACACACCATCTGGAAAAATGTAAAAGTAAGTTCAAAACACATTTGTTCAACCAAATACAAAACTCGATTTTTAATGCAATCATATGTGCAGGGTATTTTATGTAATTAATTATTTTATGTAATTAGTAATTTACACTATTCCTCTTGCACAAAAGTATTAATTACTTCACTCTCAGTTTTGTGCAGGGTGATCATTGGTTCTTATTATTAGAGATGAGTGCCGGACCATTTTTGCTGGATTTGGATTTGGCTCTGTTTAATCATCTGGTTTTGGATTTGGATTTAGATTTGCCAAACTAGTGTGACTAATTTTGGATTTGAATTTGGCTTTTGTTTAAAAAATTAACAAAAAAGCTAAAATCACAAAATTTGAGCCTTTTCGTTCCTATGGTATTATTAACCTCATTAACATTAATTTCCAACCAATTCCAGTCAATGTTGACCACCTCACCGCTCACAATATTGTTTTCAACAATATTTGCCAAAGTATGGTTACTAAGTGACAGAGCAGTGGCACAACCACAACAGTTTATAGCACATCTATGAAAATTTGCCACAGCATTCAGGGGTACATTGCACAGAACAGTACAAATATTAGAACTATATCTTTTTTCTTTTTCTTTTTTTTAACTCGCAGCTCGGTTCAAACTGCATGGAGTCACAGGGCTTTGAACAAAGGGCACTAGGCTAAAGCGCACCAAACAGTACAAACAATCTACTATATAAAAGTGAAAATGTGTCCTTCTGTCTGTATTTCTATACAAATACACAGTTTACAAGCGAAGATCGTTAAATTGGACATACAAGTGTTTTAAAACATAGTGGCTGCAACTAAAACAATCAGAAATCAATAGCACCCCTGGGGGGGAGACAGCAGCACAGAGTATATCATAGTATCTGAGGTTGAAAAAAGACAATTGTCCATCGAGTTCAACCTATTTGTGGTCTCCTATGCATGATGATTTGACAAAAAAATTCTGACTGATGCTGCTGTCAGCCATTGCATTTTATCCCTATTTATAGTAACTATAATGCATGACTATGCACCATACCCCTGGATATCCTTATCCATTAGGAATTTATCTAACCCATTCTTAAAGGTGTTGACAGATTCCGCCATTACAACTCCCTCAGGCAGGGAATTCCAAACACGTATTGTCCTTACCGTGAAAAAGCCTTTATGCCATATTGTGCAGAATCTCCTCTCCTCTAACCTGAGTGAGCATCCACGAGTCCTCTGTGTTGATCTAACCAAAAACAGGTCCCGCGCAAGCTCTGTGTATTGTCCCCTTATATATTTGTAGATGTTGATCATATCCCCTCTTAGTCTCCGCTTTTCCAATGTAAACATGCCTAGTCTTTCAAGCCTTTCCTTGTATTCCATCGTCTCCATGCCCTTAATTAGTTTGGTTGCCCTCCTCTGAACCTTTTCTAGCTCCAGGATATCCTTTTTGTAGTACGGTGCACAGAATTGTACACAGTATTCAAGGTGTGGCCTCACTAGTGATTTATATAACGGGAGTATAATACTCTCGTCCCTAGCACCAATACCCCGTTTTATGCATGCTAATATCTTATTAGCCTTCTTTGCTGCAGTCCTACTTTGGGTACTACTGCTTAGTTTGCTATCTATGAGGACACCTAAGTCCTTTTCCAGTACAGAATCCCCTAATTTTACCCCATTTAGTAGGTAGGTGTAATTTTTTTTCTTGTTACCACAGTGCATTACCTTACACTTGTCTGTGTTGAAGCGCATTCTCCATTTGGCTGCCCATGCTTCTAATTTAACTAAGTCGTTCTGAAGTTGCTTCCTAGCCCTGATTCTTGTAGCTTGTAGATAAGTCTCATGTGTGGTACAGTATCGAACGCTTTGGTAAAGTCTAAAAAGATTACATCCACGTCTTTACCCTGATCTAGGTTTGCGCTTACTGTTTCATAAAAGCCAAGTAAGTTGGTTTGACAGGATCTGTCCTTCATAAACCCATGTTGATTCCTTTTAATTACCTTATTGACTTCAAGGAACTTCTGAATACTATCTCTTAGAATACCTTCCAATACTTTCCCCACTATAGATGTAAGACTAACTGGTCTATAATTACCTGGTTCAGCTTTACTTCCCTTTTTGAATATAGGCACTACTTCCGCTATACGCCAGTCTTTGGGAACCATACATGATATAACTGAATCCTTAAAGATCAAAGATAGCGGTTTTGCCAGTTCAGAGTGAAGCTCCATTAGAACCCTTGGGTGAATACCATCGGGCCCTGGTGATTTATTCATCTTTAAATGTTTTAATCGGTCACAGACTACTTCCTCGCTTAAATAAGTACCTATCAGTGGGATATTCTCATTATTGAGATTGTGTGTCAGTCCCTGAATTGGGTCCTCTCTAGTGAATACTGTTGAAAAAAACTCATTTAGTGTGTCCGCTATGTCATTATAATTTTTGCTTAAGACTCCCAACTTGTCTTTTAAAGGGCCTATTCTCTCCTTCTTTAATCTCTTGCTATTAATGTATTGCTTTCCTTTGCTACTAGTTTTTCAGTTGCTACTTTAGCCACTCTTATTTCCTTTTTGCAAATTTTGTTACATTCCTTATAGTGCTGAAATGACTCTGCTTCCCCGTCAGATTTGTATTTTTTAAATGCTCGCCTTTTCTTGCCCATAAGTTCCTTAATCTTTTTGTTAAGCCACATCGGTTTATGATTTTTATTCCTTTTTTTGCTGCTCATAGGAGTAAATTTGAGTGTATTTTTAGCTAGCAGGAATTTTAGTACCTCCCATTTCTCCGTTGTATTTTTTCCTAAAAACAAAACTTTCCATTCAATATCCCTGAAAAATACCCTCATCTTTTCAAAATTTGCTTTGCTAAAGTTTAGAGTCCTAGTTGAGCCAGTATAGGGCTGTTTATGGAAATTGATATTGAATGTGACCATATTGTGGTCGCTGTTTCCTATGGGTTCCCCTACTATAATACCTGATACCAAATCCCCATTGTTTGTTAATACCAGGTCTAAGATTGCATTGTACCTAGTGGGTTCCTCAATTAGTTGGACTAAGTAGTTATCATTAAGTGTGTTTAAAAACATATTGCCCCTAGCAGTATCACATGAAACTTTTTTCCAGTTTATCTCTGGATAGTTAAAATCTCCCATCACTACTATGTCTCCTACTCCTGCTGCTCTTTCAATTTGCTTTAGTAACAATTCCTCATCAGATGCGTTGATACCAGGCAGCCTATAGCATACACCCAATACTAACTTTTTTATTCCTTTTTCACCGCATGCAATTTCTACCCATAATGTCTCGACAGTGTCTACAGTCCCCGCCTGAATATCTTCCCGTATATCAGGTTTTAAAAACGGCTTTACGTAAAGACACACCCCTCCACCCTTTTTATTTAGTCTGTCTCTCCTAAACAGTGTATAGCCCTCTAGATTGACTGTCCAATCATGAGATTCATCCCACCAAGTTTCAGTAATGCCTATAATATCATACTGTTTGCTTGCTGCAAGTATTTCTAGTTCACCCTTTTTACCAGTAATGCTTCTGGCGTTTACATACATACAACTAAGATAAGTATTTTCCCTTGCGTTAGGGACATCTTTCACCTTATGTAGCAATGATGACCTGTAATCGTCATTGGTTAGTGCTTTGGTAAAATCTCTTTTAGTACCCATGTTAGTAACCTTACCGCCTGCTCTTACCCTCCCCCCAACTTCTCCCCCGTTTCGTTTACTACCGCCATCCCCACTATTCTCACTGCATGACCCGAAGTTTCTAGCTAAACCCTCCCCCCAGGCTCCTAGTTTAAAATCTCCTCCAACCTTCTAACCATCCTTCCCCCCAGCACCGCTGCCCCCTCCTCAGTCAGGTGCAATCCGTCACGACAAAAGAGATGGCGCCTGACTGAGAAGTTCGCCCAGTGTTCCAGGAACACAAACCCCTATTTCCTGCACCAATATCTAAGCCACACATTTACCTCCCTAATCTCCCTCTGCCTCCCTGGACTAGCGCGTGGCACGGGTAACAATTCTGAGAATATTACCTTAGATGTCCTTGCCTTCAGTTTCTTTCCTAAGTCCCTATAGTCTTTCTTAAGGACATCCCACCTTCCGCTAACTTTGTCATTGGTGCCAACGTGCACCAAGACCGCCGGGTCTTTCCCAGCCCCTCCCAACAATCTATCTACCCAGTCCGCGATGTGCCATTCCCGAGCACCCGGGAGACAACAGACTGTACGGCGATCACGGCCCCGGTAGCAGATTGCCCTATCTGCCTTCCTGATGATAGAATCCCCTACCACCACCATCTGACTAGGTACCTCACTATCTTTTATCCAAACCGCGCCAGAGGGACCGCTCCTCTGGATGCTAGAGGGAGCAGTCTCCTCCGGCACCGTCATTTCTTCACTATCATCCTCCAATTCCTCGTCCAATCGGGCAAATTTGTTTGGGTTTGATAGTTCGGAGATGTCGAGCCTCCCCCTCTTTTTCTTCCTTCTAACTGTGACCCAACTGGCTACCTGATCATCATCCTCTTCTACCAGTGACCCCTCCCGCATCTTCTCCACCATTCTGTCTAAACTACACTCGAGATTGTGAATCTCCCTCAGTCGCATAACAGTTTGCTCTAGATCAGTTACCTGGGCTTCCAGGGCAACTGTTCGCACACACCTCGTGCAGATGTAATCACACTGGGCCGGTAGCTCCAGGTGTGCATACATCTTGCACGACATGCACTGAGTGAGATCCCCAATCACAGCCCCTCCCATATTGTTTGTAAGGTCTAACTCCCTGTTACTTTCACAGAAAAAGCAGCAAAAATAAAAAGTAGAAGACAAGCAATCTCACTTATACAATAATTAAGCTGGCTTATACTTATCTATCTTTGTGAGACAGCATAACTCTGGAATTGCTGGAACAATGTACTCAGAAATTGGTACACATATGCCTTACAATCTGCGAACAAACACTATGGGGGTCATACACCCCTAGAACCCCTAGGGTTGGGAAAACAGCACAGAGTATTTCAGCAGAGAGCATAACTCTGGAATGCCTGAAGCAATTGACAACAACCTTGGTAGACATATGACTTACACTCTGGAAACAAACACTGTGGGGGTCACACACCCCTAGCACCCCTAGGGGTGGGACAGCAGCACAGAGTATGTCAGCAGACAGCATAACTGTGGAAGGGCTGGAACAATTTACAACAAACTTGGTACACATATGACTTACAGGCTGGGCACAAACCCTGTGGGGGTCAGACACACCTAGCCCCCCTAGGGGTGAGGCAGCAGCACAGAGTATTTCAGCTGACAGCATAACGCTTTAATGCCTGGAGCAATTTGCACCAAACTTGCTACACAAATGACTTACACTCTGGGAACAAACACTGTTGGGTTAACACACCACTAGCACCCCTAGGCATGGGCCAGCAGCACACACTATATCAGGACATGCATGATATGTCAGTGATGACAGGGCTGCATGTGACAGGGCCAGTGACATGATGTGAGGAGGGGAATGCAGGTAGCACAAACCCACACACTGAGAATTATATAATGGAAGTAGCATGGTCCTCCATCAGCACAGAGTAAATCAGGAGATACATAATGTGCTGCGCTATATAAGAAACTGTAAAAAAATCAATAATTTCACTGGGGCGCTGACATGATGTGAGGAGGGGAATGGAGGCAGCAGGAAGCCACAGACTGAGAGTTGTATAGTGGGAAGAGCAGGGTCCCTTGGGGGAATAAAAAGGGGTTGGCCACTAAACAAAGTGCGTTGGGGAAGCAAGATATGCCTATATGCTAGATCTCCAACCATCGTAAATTAACGAGCAACTATCAATGTAATTTACCATCCTCATCCCATAGCAAAGCATGGGTATTCAGCTATCTACAATGTTATTTATACTGTGCGTTTAATATTTACACTTATTTTTTTAAACAGACATTCTTAGAATCCCGGGCAACGCTGTGTACTCCAGCTAGTATATATATATATATATATATATATATATATATAAATATATATATATATAGTTCAATGTACCCGGCTCTCCCATAAGCGAAATATATGCACCGGGTGCCTCCACAGATAATGCAATGGAGAGTCCATACCATTAAGATAGTGGACATTCTGCTGCACTTATTATACTTTACGATTCTTGCTTATATTTTGTATCCAGTTCTCTTTAAAGCAAATATAGTGTTGTCTGGTTACCATAGTGAGGTGACACTTTTAAGATTATGGACCTAGCAGTGATGGATATGCGCAACTGAAAGTGGGTGGGTCATCCACGTCCCAGATGCTACTGTGCACTTGGTTGTAAAGCTATTTAAGGTAAGACTATTTACACTATGTGTTATACCTGATGAAAATGCCAGAATAATATAGGCATTGAAACATTGTCTCACATGCTGTTGTGAAGTGTACTTTCTCCAAGTCACCAGGAGTGTCGCACCTTTGGACTCTTTCTCTCGCTCTACAAAGCACACTAGTGTAAAGCAAACCAAACAGTAAAACAATAGAACTTAACCCTATTGGCCGAGTGTCATCTATTTATTCTTTGTCTACACTAACTACTGAGGAAGGCACCAGACTTATACACTATCTACATTGGAGTGCCAGTCTCCCCAGATCACTATATATATATATATATATATATATAATAAACAAAATTAGTTAAGGCACCAATATACTAGAGTATATAGAGTCCAGCACAGACAGCTGATGATCTGAAGTCTACTTGCATATGTGGCCACAATAATAAGGACCACTGCTCCCCTATTCCAACTCCAAAGACCCAGGATCCATTGGCATAAATCCTAGTAGAAAAAATAAAAGGAAAGGAGGCGCTCCATAGTGCATAAAAGTTTTATTTCACAATCAGATAAAAACTGCAGCTCCAGTTAGACAGTACTCGTACCAGAGAATAAGACACTGTGGGCTGGTTACCACATGACAATAGATGTTACCAACAAGGAAGAACTCGTCCCGTAGAACAACGGATCTCAGGAAGCAGAACACGTGAACCGCCAACCGCTGAAGGATCTTTACATCATCTGGACCTGCCGTGTGTGTAAGCGGCAGAACACTGGGCTCCGTTGGCGTGGTGAGAGAATGCCGGTGGTGGAGGAAGGAGCGCATCGCCAAGTCATTGATTAGTGTTCGCTTACAGGGTTTCAATTATGTACATAATGAATTAGATGAGGAGAATGACGATGCAGGGGCTGATTGCGATGTACTTGATATGGTTAACATAGACTTCCAGTTGTCAGCGTCCGGAGTCTTACCGGTACGCTGGGGCCGCGGGGCTGGCTTTCTTGGCGATGTGCGGGCAGCGGCGGAGGTGGGCTGCTGCACCTGATCCGTGGGCAGCAGTAGCGACGGTGAGGGGGTCCGCTCGTGGCGGCGGGTCATCGCTACAGTGGGTCGCTCTTGCTGAGCCACTGCTAGCAGACTAGGGGCAGTGAGCAATGTGGCTTTGCAAAAAGGTCTGCATTACTGGGCGCCGCCATGTTGGAGACCAAGTTTTGAGCATAGTTCCTGTTTCCTGTCTCTTCCAGCCAATCCAGGGGAAGCTCTCCCTATAAAAGGGGGCTGGTTTAGGACAGGGATGCCAGTGCTTCAAGTTACAACCCTGTTGTAGGTGCTTTAGCCTGTGCTCCCAGGATTCCTGCTGTTTTCTGGTTCCTCCTGATCCTGCTTGGTCAGTTCTCTGTTGCTGCTGCAGCCCTGCCGTTCCTACCCTGCTACTGCCTGTGGAAGCGCCCCTGGAAAACCCGGTCCAATAAGACTCTTTGGGCACAGTCAGCCCCGGGTCTTCTGCCTCGTCTTTCAAGCCACACTCCACAGATCTCCTTCACCAGCCACGCCTTTATACCACCGACCACCGCCTGCAGATCATTATCTTCAGCCTCGTATTCCAAACCACAGTCCACAGTCCTTGTCTCCAGCCACGTCTTCAACCATCATCCACAGTTCATCATCTACAGTCTCGTCTTTCAAATCACAGTCCACAGTTCTTTGCCTCCAGCCACGTCTTAACCATCGTGTTCCAGCCTCGGTTCTCTACCTCAGCCCTGTACTTAATAAATACTTTCCATTGACTCTCAAATCCCGCCTACGTTCTTCATTGCTCCGTGTCCCATGCGAAGGAACTATATCCAGCCCCCTCATCTGGTTCATTCACAGCCTGCTACCTCCTCGGGCAAATCTCAGCTGCCGTATCCTCAAACTCTGCTAGACGTGACAGTAAGCACTGGCCAAATGGATTTGACAGGTGATCAGGCCTCAGGAGGGGATTCAACTACAGATATCTGGTCTCGCTTAAGTAAACAGGAGGCCACACAATCTCAAATCGTGCAGTTCATGCAGAGTATGTCCGAACGTCTCGATTCTCTCTGTGTTGCCATGACGGCCTCTCAAGTATCTACAGCTGCTCCCACATTAGCACCTCCAGTCCCGCTTCCTCCTGTACCAGTACCTCTTCCACGGTTGCATTTGCCACCTCCCAATAAATTCGATGGGAATCCAAAACAATGCCGCAGGTTTCTTAACCAGTGCGAAATCCAGTTCGGACTACAGTCGGCCAACTTCCCATTGGCATGAACCAAAGTAGCCTATATAATTTCTTTACTTACCGGGCAAGCGTTGGAATGGGATTCACATTTGTGGGAGAGGATGGATCCCATCTTATCTAACTACCCAGAATTCGTGGCCACCTTCCGAAAAATCTTTGACGAACCGGGCAGGACTTCAGCTGCCTCGTTGGAGAGCCTGCGTCTGCGTCAGGGCACGCGTACGGTCAGTCAGTACGTGATCTAGTTTCGCACCCTTTCCTCGGAAACTGAACTGGAATGAGGAGGCTCTCATTGCAGCTTTCTGGAGCGGTCTCTCCGAAAAGATCAAAGATGACCTCGCAACTCAGGACGTACCTGATAAGTTGGATACACTAATTTCTTTATGCAATAAGTTAGACCTGAGGTACAGAGAAAGCTGTATGGAGAGGTTGCGGTCAGATCGCCCTAAGCTTAGAATTGTTCTTCCACCAACACCATCATCACCAACTGCGGAAGAACCCATGCAGATTAATCGTTCCCGCCTCTCCAATGAAGAACGTCAGAGATGGCGACAAGGGAACCTCTGCCTGTATTGTGGTGCATCTGATCACTTTGTTAAAACTTGCAATCTACGTCTGGGAAACGCCTGCTCCTAGTTTGTGCTGGAGAGGTCAAGCTAGGAGAATTCTTAGAATTACATACCAAGAAAGAGTCTGTCCTGTTAACCCAATTGGAGCTCCCTTCTTCTTCTCTTCTCATCCCTGCACTACTCGACTCCGGAGCCGCCAAAAGCTTCATTACGTCAGCTCTGGTCAAACGATCCTTTGGATCGTACCATTTCTGTTACCGCAGTGGATGGAAGTTATATCCCTGAGGGTATTATATCCTTTTATACTATTCCTCTCAAGATGAAGGTCGGAGTTCTCCATTCAGAAGAAATCTCTTTCCTTGTAATTCCTAAAACCTCTCATGAACTAATCCTAGGGTTTCCATAGTTAATCAGACACAATCCCCACATAGATTGGCAAACTATGGATGTTCTCTCTTGGGGACAAGACTGTTTTCAGAACTGTTTACCTTCAGTTAGACCTCTCTGTTCTTCCAGCCCTTCCAGCCTTCCTGTGGAGTACCAAGCTTTTCAAGATGTTTTCAGTAAGCAAGGGGCGGACACCTTGCCTCCACATCGTACTTGGGATTGTCCCATTGAGCTAGTACCGGGTAATACTCCTCCCTGAGGTCGAATTTACTCTCTCTCACTTCCCGAGACACAGGACATGTCGGAGTATATCTGGGAAAACTTGGAGAAAGGGTTCATCAGGTCTTCTACATCTCCGGCTGGAGCGGGGGTTTTCTTTGTCAAAAAGAAAGATGGGGGGTTGCGGCCATGTATTGACTATAGAGGTCTCAATGACATAACAGTTAAGAACAGATATCCGTTACCTCTGATTCCAGAACTGTTCGACCGTGTTAAAGGAGCTACTGTATTTACTAAGTTGGACTTACGGGGGGCCTACAATCTTATACGTATTCGCCCAGGGGACGAATAGAAGACGGCATTTAATACCCGCGACGTCCATTACGAATACCTGGTAATGCCTTTTGGCCTATGTAACGCCCCAGCTGTCTTTCAAGAGTTTGTTAACGAAATCTTCAGAGATCTTCTCTATGACTGCTTGGTAGTATATCTGGATGACATCCTCATTTTTTCTAAGGATCTGAAGACCAATCGGGAACAAGTCAAAGAAGTGTTAACTCGTTTACGAAGGAATCAGTTATTCTGTAAGTTAGAGAAGTGCACCTTTGAAGTACCCACAATTCCATTCCTCAGTTACATTCTTTCAGGGCAGAAGTTACAGATGGACCCCGCTAAAGTCCAGGCAATTCAGGATTGGGCACTTCCAGCTACCCTTAAAGGAATTCAACGTTTCCTGGGGTTTGCTAACTTCTACCGAAGATTCATTCAAAATTATTCTTCTGTCATAACTCCTATAACCGCATTAACTAGGAAGGGATCCGATACTGCCAAGTGGTCTCCTGAGGCTTTGGAAGCTTTTTCATCTTTAAAGGAGGCCTTCACGACTGCTCCAGTTCTTCGACAACCCGATCTCAGCCGTCCGTTCTTGGTGGAGGTTGATGCCTCTACTGTGGGAGTGGTAGCAGTATTATCCCAGCTTTTCGAGAACAAGAAGGTCCATCCCTGTGCGTTCTTCTCGCGAAGATTCTCCCCCGCTGAACAGAATTATGCTATTGGGGAACAGGAATTACTGGCAATTAAGTTGGCCTTTGAGGAGTGGAGGTGTTTGTTGGAGGGAGCTCAGCATCCAATTTCGGTAACCACAGATCACAAGAACCTCCTGTATCTACAGTCAGCCCGATGTCTGAACCCACGCCAAGCAAGATGGGCACTCTTCTTTACCCGTTTTAATTTTAAACTCAGTTACCGACCAGAATCCCTCAACAAAAAGGCAGATGCCTTATCTCGCTCCCTAAGTTCAGAAGAACCCTCTGACCGCTCAAAAAAGCAATTTATCCTGGAATCCACCTCTTTTTCTGCAACTAAAACCTCTCCACTTCCTCCTCCAGGGAAGATCTTCGTTGCACCAAATCTGCGCAAAAAACTTCTCACATGGGCTCACTCCTCCTACTTCATGGGCCATGCGGGCGGTCATAAGACACTTAAATTCATTCAGCGCTCCTACTGGTGGCCTCATCTCAGGACTGACGTTCAGGAATTTGTGGCTGCCTGTCCAAGATGTGCTCAGCATAAAAGTCCCAAAGGTCCACCAGCCGGGTTACTCCATCCTTTACCGGTACCACTAAGACCATGGACGCATATTTCTATGGACTTTATTACAGATTTACCTATGTCTGGTGGGCGGAACACCGTATGGGTCATAGTTGACCGATTCTCTAAAATGGCACACTTTGTTCTTATGGCTAACCTTCCATCTGCATCCCAGTTGGCAAAATTGTTTATAGCAGAGATCTTTCGACTCCATGGTCTACCACAGGAAATCGTGTCTGATAGAGGTCCTCAATTTGTGGCCAAGTTTTGGAGATCCCTATGTTCCGCTCTTGGCGTGAAATTACATTTCTCCTCAGGCTATCATCCCCAAACGGATGGTCAAACAGAGAGAGTGAACCAGGATCTGGAGACTTTTCTGCGTTTATTCATGTCCTCCTCACAGGACAACTGGCTGGACTTCCACCCATTTGCAGAATTTGCCTATAACAATCTTTATCACTCTGCCACAAAATCTTCTCCATTCTTCATTAATTATGGTTACCATCCAAGAGTTCCTGACTTCCAACTTCTGCCTACGCTCGAGGTTCCTGCTGCAGAGTCAACACTTCGACAACTTACTGAAGCCTGGAAACAAGTTCACAAGACTTTGCTCAAGACTTCCAAGAGATATAAGACCTATGCAGATCTGAAACGAAAAGCTGTACCAAGCCTTAAGGTAGGAGATCGTGTTTGGGTTTCCACACGTAACCTTAGATTAAAGGTCCCTACAAAAAAGTTTGCTCCCAGATTTATTGGGCCTTACCCAATCGAAAAAGTGTTGAATCCTGTGGCTTACAAAGTGAAATTACCTCTGCAGTTAAGAATTCCTAATGCATTTCATATTTCTCTCTTAAAACCATTGGTACTTAATCGGTTCAGAGCCGCTCTCTGCCTAAATCACCCAAGATCCAATCAGCACATGGAGACGAATTTGAGATTCACAAGATCCTTGATTCTCGCAGACATTATGGTCGCATCTAGTACCTTGTCGATTGGAAGGGGTATGGGCCAGAGGAGATATCTTGGGTAGATGCAGAGGATGTCCATGCTCGAAGACTTCTTCGGACATTTCATGCCAAGTTTCCAACTAAACCACATAGGTGTCTGGAGTCCACCCGCAAAGGGGGGGGTACTGTCAGCGTCCAGAGTCTTACCGGTACGCTGCGGCCGCAGGGCTGGCTTCCTTCGCGATGTGCGGGCAGCGGCGGAGATGGGCTGCTGCGCCAGATCCGTGGGCAGCAGTAGAGGCGGTGAGGGGGTCCGCTCGTGGCGGCGGGTCGTCGCTACAGTGGGTCGCTCTTGCTGAGCCACTGCTAGACCAGGGGCAGTGAGCAATGTGGCTTTGCAAAAAGGTCTGCATTACTGGGCGCCGCCATGTTGGAGACCAAGTTTTGAGCATAGTTCCTGTTTCCTGTCTCTTCCAGCCAATCCAGGGGAAGCTCTCCCTATAAAAGGGGGCTGGTTTAGGACAGGGATGCCAGTGCTTCATGTTACAACCCTGTTGCAGGTGCTTTAGCCTGTGCTCCCAGGATTCCTGCTGTTTTCTGGTTCCTCCTGATCCTGCTTGGTCGGTTCTCTGTTGCTGCTGCAGCCCTGCCGTTCCTACCCTGCTACTGCGTGTGGAAGCGACCCTGGAAAACCCGGTCCAGTAAGACTCTTTGGGCACAGTCGGCCCCGGATCTTCTGCCTCGTCTTTCAAGCCACACTCCACAGCTCTCCTTCACCAGCCACGCCTTTGGACCACCGACCACCGCCTGCAGATCATTATCTTCAGCCTCGTTTTCCAAACCACAGTCCACAGTCCTTGTCTCCAGCCACGTCTTCAACCATCATCCACAGTTCATCATCTACAGTCTCGTCTTTCAAATCACGGTCCACAGTTCTTTGCCTCCAGCCACGTCTTAATCATCGTGCTCCAGCCTCGGTTCTTTACCTCAGCCCTGTACTTAATAAATACTTTCCATTGACTCTCAAATCCTGCCTACGTTCTTCATTGCTCCGTGTCCCATGCAAAGGAACTATATCCAGCCCCCTCATCTGGTTCATTCACAGCCTGCTACCTCCTCGGGGAAAACTCAGTTGCCGGATCCTCAAACTCTGCTAGACGTGACACCAGTCATATGACCGGGGCTTGCATTCCAAACACCGGAAGTGCGGCACGCAGTACTATTACACATGCAATTCACTGTGGAACTTTCAATTATGTGACTAATCGTATGGATCTTTTTATATAGTACTTGAATTTGTATGTTGTAAGTCTTTACTTACACAATGTTTTTAGTGGTGTTTATTTTATAATGTGATGGGGGTGTTGTTTGTACTAATTGGGGGGAGGGCTACATGGGTATATAAGTGGGTGTTTTTGCACTGTCTTGTGATCTTGACAAAGGTCTCACATGGGACCAAAACATTGATACTACTGTTAGGATCTCCTGCTCTGTGCTGCCACGTCGCCATGGCAACTGGGAGGCAAGTGTTAGCGAAGTAACCTGAGCGCAGCTGATACTCCGGTCCGGGTTTTTACTGTGTAGTGGTTACAGGCTCTGTGCCGTTGGTAACCCTTTGGGGTTTTTTCTGTTGCTAATAGCAACATAATTTCAGGTGCTCCACATGTTAAATCACTACACATCGCTTCATTGTCCGCTCTATTCCATCTGAGCATCCCTGACACTAGGGAGACACCCAATTCCTGAGCCTTTGGGCTTCTCCATTCACTTTGTGTTTATTAGTTATTCCATCACCTCCTGTGTATGTTATGTTATACTGTCTGTGAGTTTGTTTGCTTCGCTTCCCTCTCTGTTCATACACCGGTATACTCCTGTTAGCACTGGTGTGCGTAACATATTCAGCAGCCCTACTCCTGTTGAAATTTTGTGGGAATATGGAGCATACCCCTCAAAATACTTTGCAACAGGTGGTCGATCAGGTGCAGGTCCTGACTCGACAATTTAATGAGATGTCCATTAAAATGAACACCCCGCAAGCCGCTAGCGGAGCTCCCGCAGCAGCAGCAAGTTCAGGGGTTAAGGAGCCGAAAGTAAATCTCCTGGATCATTTTTCTGGAGATCGCTCGCAGTTCTTTTGTTTCAAGGAGAGCTGTAAGCTATATTTCAGGCTTAGGTCCCATTCTTCTGGGTCGGAGATTCAGCGGGTGGGCATGGTGATTTCCTTGCTACAAGGAGACCCACAGGTCTGGGCATATTGGTTACAGCCTGACTGTCCGTCGCTTAAAAGTGTTGATGCTTTTTTTACGGCACTGGGCATTTTGTATGATGACCCTGACAAAATGGCTTCAGCCGAGGCTCAGATTACGGAACTTAAGCAAGGGCGACGGCCAGCTGAGGTTTATAGTACAGAGTTTCGGAGGTTGGCTCATGATACCCAGTGGAATGACCCAGCCCTGAGAAACCAGTACCGAAGGGGCCTTTCTGACCAGATAAAGGACCAACTGGTATAATATCCCTCGCCTGATAGCTTAGATCAGCTCATGCAGTTATCCATCCGGGTGGATAGACGGCTGAGAGAGCGTAGGCTTGAAAGGGAGACCGCAGTTTCCTTTTTTCCCAAGGGAACCTCAGACTCTGAGGAATATTCCGAGGAGCCTATGCAGATTGGGGCTACCCGCCTCTCCTCGCGTGAGAAGACGCGGAGGAGACAGCAGGGTTTGTGTTTGTACTGTGGGAATAAAGGTCATGTTGTAGTATCATGCCCAGAAAAACCGGAAAACTTCAGGGCCTGAGGGTGATGGGAAATATCCTGTCAGGCCAGAAGTCAGAATTTCCCAAAAAGACTTTTCTCATACCGGTGACTTTGGAGATCCCCGGTCAAACTGTCAAGACTGAGGCCTTTGTTGACAGTGGGGCCGATGGGGTTTTCATGGACCGTCAATTCGCCCTGGAACACTCTGTTCCCTCAGTACCTTTGGCATCAGAGATTGAGATCTGTGGGTTAAACGGGGAACCATTGTCCCAGGGTAAAATTACCTCCTGCACCAGCCAAATTCCTTTGTTTATTGGAGCCACACACGCTGAAAAATTGTCTTTTTATGTGACTGTCTGTTCTTTTGCCCCATTGGTTTTGGGGTTACCCTGGTTAAGGGCCCATAACCCTCAATTTGACTGGGTCTCTGGGGAGATTCTTAGTTGAGGTAGTGATTGTTTCAGGAGTTGCTTGAGCCTTCCAGTCAGGCTCTCGCAGCTAAGTTTGCCAGGATTGCCAGGATGTTATGCAGATTTTGCGGATGTATTCTCCAAAAAAGTTGCGGAGGTACTACCTCCCCATCGCCCCTATGACTGTGCCATTGATTTGTTGCCGGATGCTAAGCTTCCCAAGAGCAGGTTGTACTCCCTGTCACGTCCTGAGACTCAGGCTATGGCAGAGTACATTCAGGAGAACTTGGCTAAGGGATTTATCAGACCCTCACAGTCCCCAGTTGGGTCGGGGTTCTTTTTCGTGGGTAAAAAGGCAGTTCGTTGCGACCCTGCATCGACTTCAGGGAATTGAACCGTATCACGATTAAAAACTTATACCCACTGCCTCTCATTTCGGTTTTGTTTGACCAGCTTCGTACTGCCACAATTTTTTCTAAGATTGACCTACGCGGTGCTTACAATCTAATCCGAATAAGAGAGGGGGATGAATGGAAGACTGCCTTTAATACCCACTCAGGGCATTATGAATATTTGGTGATGCCTTTTGGGCTCTCTAATGCCCCGGCAGTCTTCCAGGAATTCATGAACGATGAATATTTGGATAGATTCTTAGTTGTTTATCTAGATGACATCCTAATCTTCTCTCATTCCCTGGAGGAACATCGGAAGCATGTACGCTTAGTCCTCCAGAAACTCAGGGACCACCAGCTTGGGGCGAAGCTGGAGAAGTGCGAGTTTGAAGTCCAGCAAATCGCATTTCTAGGGTATATTATCTCCTCAGAAGGTTTTCAAATGGAGGGTTCTAAGGTACAGGCAGTCCTGGATTGGGTACAGCCCACTAGTTTGAAGGCGCTTCAGCGTTTTCTGGGCTTTGCAAAATTTTATAGACGGTTTATCGCTGGATTTTCGTCTATAGTGGCCCCTTTGGTGGCACTCACTAAGAAAGGGGCGGATGTTGCTCACTGGTCTTGTGAGGCCAAAGCGGCCTTTGCCCGTCTCAAAAGGGCATTTGTCTCGGCCAAGGTGCTGCGACACCCAGATCCAGAGCGTCCTTTTGTGGTAGAAGTGGATGCCTCTGAGATAGGTATTGGGGCAGTGCTCTCTCAGATGGGGGTGTCTGATAATCGCCTTCATCCCTGTGCTTACTTTTCCCGTAAATTTTCGTCTGCTGAGATGAATTATGATGTGGGTAACCGGGAATTGTTGGCTATAAAGGATGCACTCGGGGAGTGGAGACACTGGCTTGAGGGGGCTAAGTTTGTGGTCTCAATTCTCACCGACCATAAGAATCTGGCATATTTAGAGTCAGCGAAGCGGCTCAATGCCAGGCAGGCACGATGGGCTTTGTTTTTTGCTCGCTTTAATTTTTTTGATAACATATCGCCCTGGGTCAAAAAACATCAAGGCTGATGCGCTCTCGCGGAGTTTTGCTCCAGTTCAAGAGACCACCGAGAAGCCATTGCCCATTGTGTCCCCATCATGTATTAAAGTGGGCATTACCCAGGACCTCTTGTCATTAGTCCTTAGAGCACAGGAGCAGGCTCCTCCAGACCTTCCGGTAGGTCTCTTGTTTGTGCCTCCTAGGTTAAGACAGCGAGTGTTCCTGGAATTCCATGCCAAGAGGTCGGCAGGGCATCCGGGTATTGCCAGAACTAGGGAGTTGCTGTCTAGGGCGGTGTGGTGGCCCTCGGTGGCTAGGGATGTGGATCAGTGGGTTCGGGCATGTGACGTTTGTGCCCGAAATAAAACTCCTAGAGGGGTTCCTGTCGGCCCATTACATCCACTCTCTATTCCGTCTAAGCCATGGACCCACATTTCCATGGATTTTGTGGTGGACTTGCCCAAATCCTCGGGGATGACAGCCATTTGGGTTGTCGTTGACAGGTTTTCGAAGATGGCGCATTTCGTTCCACTGGTTGGGTTGCCATCGGCCAGACGCCTGTCTGAGTTATTTATGCAGCATGTTGTGCGCCTCCACGGGTTGCCACTTGATGTGGTTGGTCTCTGACCGTGGATCCCAGTTTGTGGCCAAATTCTGGAGGGCATTTTGTTCTGATCTCCAGATTTCTGTGAGCTTGTCGTCAGGCTACCATCCACAGTCTAATGGGCAGACTGAGAGGGTGAACCAGTCCTTGGAGCAGTTCCTCAGGTGTTATGTCTCCAAGTGTCATACTGACTGGGTTGCTCATCTGTCCATGGCGGAGTTTGCCTATAACAACGCGGCTCACTCTGCTACAGGGATCTCTCCCTTCCTTTGTGTGTATGGGCATCATCCTAAGGCCAATTCTTTTGACCCCCTGGATTCCACGCCTGGTGGTTCCTCTGTTGTTTCGGTCCTTAGGGGTATTTGGAGGAAAGTGAAGAAAGCCCTTGTGTCTGTGTCATTAGTGACCAAAAGGGTTTTTGATAAGCGGAGAAGACCCTGCAGCTTCAAATTAGGAGACTTCGTCTGGTTGTCCACCAAGAATTTGAAGTTGAGACAGCCATCTCATAAATTAGGCCCCCGGTTCATCGGCCCTTATAAGATCACCAGGGTTATCAATCCGGTGGCATTTCAGTTAGATCTGCCCCGTTCATTGGGTATCAATAAAACATTTCATTGTTCCCTTTTAAAACTGGCGGTTAGTAATCCTTCTTCCAGTGGAAGACCTTCTCCTCTTCTGATACGGGGTTAGAGGGAGTTTGTGGTTGAAAGGGTTCTTGACTCCAAGATATTTCGGGGTCGGCTGTCATTTTTGGTGCACTGGAAGGGGTATGGCCCAGAGGAGCGGTCGTGGGTGCGCAGTTGTGATCTTCATGCCCCCAGACTGATACGCTCTTTCTTCTCGCAGTTCCCCGATAAACCCGGTGGTAGGGGTTCTTTGACCCCTCGTCAGAGGGGGGATACTGTTAGGATCTCCTGCTCTGTGCTGCCACGTTGCCATGGCAACCGGGAGGCAAGTGTTAGCGAAGTAACCTGAGCGCAGCTGATACTCCGGTCCGGGTTTTTACTGTGTAGTGGTTACAGGCTCTGTGCACGGCAGGGAATCCGGACCTAGCAGTAAGACTGGAGTCAGTTGTTTGACCTGCTGGGGTTTTTTTTGCTATTCTGTGAACCCAGCAGGTTTGCGGCTGCACTCTCAGACCTGCTTGCTTAATCCTCCCTCACTGTGCAGGGCGTCCAGGTGTCAGTTTAGTGGCAGTAAGCTGAACCTGTGCCCTGCAAGTGGGGGTTAGGATTGTGGATACTCTCCTTGTGTCTGTATTTCTATCTCTGACCAAGGAGTTTATTCCCACACCCGTTGGTGACCCTTTGGGGTTTTTTCTGTTGCTCTTAGCAACATCATTTCAGGTGCTCCACATGTTAAATCACTGCACATTGCTTCATTGTCCGCTCTATTCCGTCTGAGCATTCCTGACACTAGGGAGACACCCAATTCCTGAGTCTTTGGGCTTCTCCGTTCACTTTGTGTTTATTAGTTATTCCATCACCTCCTGTGTATGTTATGTTATACTGTCTGTGAGTTCATTTGCTTCGCTTCCCTCTCTGTTCATACACCGGTATACTCCTGTTAGCACTGGTGTGCGTAACAACTACAAGTCCTTATGCTGATGTCCTGATAAAATAAAAAATGCTTATAAAGACTGGCGAGTGCTCCTTTCAATATTGCATTTACATATATACAGTATATATATATATATCCAATATTATGTCCGCACTCTCATCTGTGCTTGCTGTCATCAATGGGGTGCTCCACAAGAAAACCAAACAAGGTTTTCACATATAGTAGAGTAGTATAAGACTATTGAGTCTTAACAGAGGGCACTCACCAATCCACAACTTACAAAGAATAGTTTATTGCATCCAAGACATCAATTCTATGTTGACGTTTCAGCACAGATGGCCTTTCTCAAGACGACCATCAGACATACTGACATAGCCTGAAGGGCCCCCCTATATAGCACAGCACATTAAACAAATTATCCTATTTAATTAATAAATGGCCGGAAATGAGAGCAAATACACAAGGACCATATTATAACTCATCAATGTATCCCTAGATTGTAAAAAACTGTTTATTTATTAATCTCAACCAAGACCAGCAAAACCGTATAGAATGCTCACAATCTCATGGTGTATCAGTAAACCTATCCCGGAATCATGTAACCAGACCGGCTCAGGGGGGAGTGTCTCGTGTGCACTTCACCAGCCATTGCCCCTGCGTTCCACCGTCATAGGGCGGAAGTACATCGTTCGCGTCATCTGGGCGGAAACGCGTCATTTGCGTTACACTCGCAATACGATGCATTCCACCGCTGTTATAGTACAGTCCACTCGGTGTGCACCACTAGTACCATTCCATCACTATAGTATCTACTTAGTAAATGGGGCAGAAAATACCCTAAGCATTCTTGACTTTAGTACAAAGAATACCATTGTATTGTGGCTTATTGGTACTATACCTATGCACATATTTCTGGATGACATATAGCAGTTAACCCCAATCGATAATATTATATCCTGCATCAAAAATGTATACCATTATCATACGGCCAGTATATTATTAATCTAGATACATGTGTAGCACATACACATATAGTATATATGCCAATTTGTATTTTATACATGTGCACCGTCATATAGGAGAGCCTGCCAGGGACCATTAATGCATCAATAAAAATACAAAAAAAAAAAAAAATTTAAACAAACATATATATAATATAAAATCCATAATGTGTCTAACCATTTGCATGTTCCATAGTCATACACATAGTCTAACACTATACAGTGTACTTCCCACTATTGTTTCTAGGTATCAATCTTGATTACCATAGGAGTATAGATATCTTTAGTGGATAAAAAAATGTAAAGGGTTATGTTCATTTAACCCACGGGGTACAATGGTATTGAGTTTGTAGATCCAACGGGCTTCAAGCTTTTTAAATAACAGTACACGGTCCACTCCTCTCTGTAGCTCTTGAACTTGATCGATGACCATACAACATAATGTTGAAACTTGGTGATTATATTCCATAAAATGTTTCGCCACTAGTTTATCAGTCTTCCTTGTCTCAATGGCCAATCGAATTGAATATCTATGATTGGCTATCCTATCTCTGAACGGTCTCTTGGTCATGCCGATGTAATACAGCCCGCATGGGCAGGTCACATAGTATATTACAAACGCACTTGTACAGGTCAGGTTGTACCGAATAGGGAACCTGGCACAACTATGAGGGTGTCGGAATTCTTTACCACTGATCATTGAGTTACATGTGGGGCAACCTTTACACTTTAAACAGCCAGTCCTTCCAGATCGTAACCAATGGATAGGTTGTTTAGATGGTTGCATGGTCGGTCGCATCAGTAACTGGCGCAGGTTTGGGCCTCTCCTATAAGCATTCATCAGTGGTTTTGATCCACGTAGATTTAGGTTAGAGTCCGTTGTCAATAAAGGACAGTGCTGATTATAAATACTCTTGGTCACGTATGCAGTGTGGTCATACGTGGTAACATGTACTATCAGATCTTGGACAGCATTTTTAGCTGTTTTATCTAGTGGCTGTCTAAAGCGATGATATGCTTTGTTAATACACCTTTGTAGTGTGGTCAGTGAGTACCCACATTGTAAGAATCTGATCTTCATTTCTTCAATCTGTGTTTTAGCTAATTCATCACATGAATTTATGCGTAATACACGCAAAACCTGGGAGATAGAGACTTTCCTTTAGCATTGGAGGATGTTGGCTAGTGGCCAAAAGGAGATTGTTTCTGTCAGTCTCTTTCCTAAATAATGTGGTATGCAGTTCAGACCCTTCTCGCCAGAGTGTGACATCCAAAATTACCACTGTGTTTTTATTCATACAAAAAGTAAATCTGATAGGCTCATCAAGTATGTTTAGTGACTCTATCATTTCAGTTAATTCATCCCCAGTGCCAGACCAGAGTAGGAAAATATCATTGATAAAATGAACATACATAAGTAACTTATGCCCATACCTGCTAAGAAATTATTTACGCTCATATATGGCCATATACAAATTGGCATAAGCAGGCTCCAGATTTGAGCCCATGGCAGCACCATTGATCTGGGCAAAGTGTTCTGAGCCATACATGAAATAATTCTGTTTAAGAACCAGTTCAACAAGATTGGTTATAAAATCAATGGGAGGCATGGTATGTTTTGCCTCTACCAGGTGTTGTCTAATGGCTTCAATGCCACCAAGATGTGGAATGACATCAAGGGTAACTAAACATACATCTGTGTCAGGTAACCTAAGGCTTCTGATTTTATTTAGAAAGTCAGTTGTGTCACGTATGTAACTTGTTCATTACCAGTGGCTGTAAGAACTGGTCAACATATCTAGCAAGCGGTTGCAAAAGCGACCCCCTGGCCGATATAATGGGCCTACCAGGGGGGATTTTTTAATTGTTGGTGGGCTTTAGGCAACATGTAGAGTATAGGTGTTATGGGATAATCCACTTTTAAAAAATCAACAGTATCACTGTCTATCCAACCTCCTTGACAGCCCATATCAATAGTTTCATCAATTACATTTTTAATGGTATTTGTAGGGTCACGGCCCAGTTTGATGTAGGTGGTACCATCTGATAATTGTTGTCTAACCTCTTGGTCATACTAGGACCAATCTTGTATCACCACCGCCCCACCCTTATCAACGGGGCAGATGGTGATATCCTTATTGTCCTTCAGTCGTTTCAATGCTGATCTTTGACTAACTGACAAATTGTGATTATTTGGTCTACTCTTAGTTTTGAGCTTTTTATCAGTTTCCGTGATACGTGTAAATGTCTTAATGCTAGCATTTTGTGATACAGGATCTTATAGACTAGGTTTCTTTAATTTTGTCAGATGATTTTGAATCAATTCTTCACCACCAAACCACTCCCTAAGTCGAAGCGTTCGACCTAGTCGATAATTATCAATAGACCAATCAAATGGATAATGGGTAACAGTGGGGATGAAGGATAGACCAAGTGATAGTACTGACATTTCTGACTCACTCAATGTGTATGTCGATAGATTAAATATCGGACTTAAGTCTTTGGTCTCCGCCCTCTTCTTCTTGTTACAGTTCCCACCCCTCCTCTGATGTTTCTGGACCCGCTTCCTTTTTGAAAGGGGGGATAAAGGGGTGTACCTGTCTCTAAAAAATGTTGTCGCTGCATTCTAGGCTCATTAGAGTCGGTGGTCTCACCCTCAGATGATGAGAATACTGAGGAGGCCCCACTATTCACAAATGGTCTCTGTCTATGAAATCGATAAGGGCGTCTATTCCATGTGTCACTAGAATTTCCACTAAGCCACCTATTCACTGTATGTAGTTTATAATCAGAGTTGACAGTTTCCAATTTATTCCTTTTAAACTTCAACAACTCCTGATGGTATACATCAATTTGTCCCTTTAATTTCTCAAGCAAAGGTTCAGCTTTATCACTGGACAATTTTTTCATATATAGACCCTTAAACTTATCAATTTCCACACGTAATTTTTTCAAATCACTTGTAACCTCTTCAATAACCAATAAAATTAGATCTGATGAACATTTATTGAGAACTGAGCACCATTTTGTACAGAAAGTCGGAATATTACATCCCAGGGTGGGTACATTATGTACCCTAAAACACATTGGTATCCTTTTAGAGCGGTGGTATTTACTGAGAAACTGACCGCGTTTCACTGGCACAAGTACAATCCATCTTCCTCAGGAGCATGGTCCTGAGGAAGCTGAATTGTACTTGTGCCAGTGAAACGCGTTGAGCTCATCCTACATCTATCTGGACTCCACTTTCTAAATAGACCTGCAGTACTCCTGTCATCCCCTGGCAAAAATTGGACTTTTTCTCCCATCACTGGATAAATTGCATCCAACCGGTCTGGCCCACACCTGCAGCTTTAAATGGACTTGTCCTAATGCTGATGCCAATCAAATTTGTGGATCTGGTAACTATACAGTGTATGCATCTTGGGAGACTGTCCTAGCCCTAAGGACTTGACATTGGTCATATAGGAAAGTGGAAAATTGCACAATCAGTCTATCCAGATAAGACAAATTAATCTACATTGCTATTTAGTCATACTAGGGATATATTCCTCTTTTAATTGTTTTATATATAATATGATAATAAATTGTTTCTAATTTTATACATGAAGCAAACCATCTTTGTATTAATTGGTTAGCCAGCGCTGGTATACATTCTTTTATACTCTAGTGTGTTAAAAGATTGTACACAAGAGCTGGCAACAAAGGCCTCATATCAAATCTATACTAATGGACAGAGTGTCGGGGGGTGCCCGGTGGCTCAAAACGCAGGGGAAAGAAAAAGCTACATGTAAATATGATGTTACAAACTACATACAGTAGCGTGAAGACATAGCTTCCATTATTAAAAACATAACCTTTAATAATAAAAATAAATAATAATAAAGACCGGGTGATATAAGGCGCACCGCGGCCGCCTGGAAAAAATGGCACCACCCAAAATCGGTGATGCCATTGATACCAGCCTAGCCACAGGCACGCAATACCACCCGGTCAGCACTAAATAGAACAACAGAACCCACAACCAAAAGGGAGGGGGGGGGAAGGAGAAAAAAAGGGGAGGAAGGGAAGGCTTTGCTATTGGTACTCAAAAATCAGACAATTATCCTAAAAATTATAGAAAAATGCCATATGGATTGGCTTCATTGAGACCTAGCGGAGAAATAGTCCCCAGTTCAAAGAACCACCTGGATTCACGTTGTTTAAGTTTCAATTCCCTATCGCCACCGCGAATAGAAGAGTGAATGTGATCAATCAGCATGCATTTGAGACTGGATATGGAATGTTTATGTTGTAGCCAGTGTTTTGCTACTGGCTTATCTGTTTTATTCGTTTCAAGTGCCTGGCGGTGTGCTCCTGTACTGTATGACAGGCGGCACACGGCAGTGTTACAATGTAGCGCCTATGCGCTCCATTGTAACCAATGGTGGGATCTTTGTGGTCAGCGGTGAGGTTACTTTCGGTCAACCACTGACCACAAAGTTCCCACCATTGGTTACAATGCAGCGCATAGGCGCTACATTGTAACACTGCCGTGTGCCGCCTGTCATACAGTACAGGAGCACACAGCCAATCAGGAGGGTGCCACAATGTGGCGCTCCCTGATTGGCTGATGGAACCCTCTTAGACAAAAGTCAGAGGGGGTTTCTGGCATTCGGGGAAAGGGGTCCCATGTGAAAACATGGGGCCCCTTTCAGTGCGAGGTCGGGTGTCCGTTTTTTTATTTTGACAAGTACCTGGATTACAAATGGATTACAAGAAGAAGAGCCTTCTACACTGGATTTTGTGAGTATAATTTTTTCCACAGGTACACCATGGATTCTACATGGAGAAGAGGACCGACCCTCGTGTGAACATAGGTAAGTATGTGTATATGGAGGTGTGTATGTATGCATTAAAGTTATACTTTCAAGGTGTGTGTCTTATGTTTTTATTGGGGTATTTTTTTAGTAGTAGTACTACAGGTACCAGCGGGCCCGGTTTTCCTCCGCATGCTGGTACTTGTGGTTCTCCAAGTACCAGCTTGCGGGGGAGGCTTGCTGGGACTTGTAGTACTGCTACTAAAAACAATATTCATTTTTTCCAAAATGGCTATCAGCCTCCCATCCGCAGCCCTTGGATGGAAGGGACAGCCTCGGGCTTCACCCCTGGTCCTTGGGTGGCTGGAGGGGGGGACCCCTTGATTTAAGGGGTCCCCACTCCTCCAGGGTACCCCGGCCAGGGGTGACTAGTTGGTTATGTAATGCCAGGGCCGCCGGGACCTATATAAAAGTGTCCCCCGGCTGTGGCATTATGTATCTGGCTAGTGGAGCCCGGTGCTGGTTTCAGAAATACGGGGGACCCCTACGCTTTTTGTCCCCCGTATTTTTGGAACCAGGACCAGGTGCAGAGCCCGGTGCTGGTTGTTTAAATATGGGGGAACCTCTATCATTTTTTTCCCCATATTTTTGCAACCAGGACCGGCTCAAAGAGCACGAGGCTGGTTTTGCTTAGGAGGGGGGACCCCACGCAATTTTTTTTTCGAAAAATAAACACTTTCCCATCCCCTTCCCACTGATAAACATGCATGGATCTCATGGATCTGTGCATGCCTATCCAAACACGGGATAAAAAAGCAGGTCTGGTTTTTTTAGCACTTTTTCACGAATTGTATTTCTGCACGGCAGTGTTTGGCTATTGTCGGCAGTGTTTGTGATTTGCACTTTTTAGTAAATTACCGATTTCAACCAAATTGCAGGCGTATTTGACCGATGGTGTATTGATTCGTGATTTTTTCCTAGGACTTCCAAAATATTACGAATGCCCTCATCACTGCCGAGATTTTTGCTTAGTAAATTACCGAAATGACACTTTGAAGAAAAAACGGCATCTCGGTCAAAATCGGGACCTTAGTAAATATACCCCATGGTTTTGTGCTGGTTAGTGGGCGATTGTTGTCTCTGTGACAACGACTGTGTTTCGTTTCCACCTAGGGGCGGTACCGCCGCTGATGGACAGGGCACGCTTTGTGCCTCCTGCTATCTCTGGCTTCTGTATGATACCTATAGCAACGGGACATCACTTCCGCTTTGCGCTACACTTCCGTCTGGCGCGTGGCGCGTGCGTTCCACGGCTTTTGGAACGCACAAGCACTTTCTGGTTCTCAATTTAGCTCATTTCTTTTATTGCAATGTGGGTGGCGGTTTTTGTCCCTATGAGCTCATTGGCAGATGCTAATATCTATCCTGCCAGCGTTTTTCATTCCCAGATGTGTTGTATTACAGATTTGTATTTGGTTTCATACAATGAGTGACGGTGGGTGTGTCTTAGGTGTGCTCAATTATCAGGGGTATAAATAGCTCTGTATGTGAACTGGTTGGACATGCTGCTTGTGGTGTCCTGTTGCCTTGAACATTGTTTGGTGTCTTGACAAAGATCACTTGGATGTGATCGAAACATCGACTTGATGATCTGATAATTAAAACTACATCTACTATTTTACAAAAAACTGGTGAGTGCCCTCCTTTACAAATGACTGTTTATTGGAATTAACTGTTCCGTGGAGTGGAGCACCATCTCATGTGGACTCTGATGGGCAGTTTAGTGCGGATATTCTCTTCTATATATTTTATATATATATATATATATATATATATATATATTTATTAGAGATGAGCGGATTCGGTTCTCAGGGAACCGAACCCTACCGGACTTTCCCTTCCGAGTTCGGTTCCAAGCCAGGCTCTGGTTTTCCCACCTGACTCGGAAATCAGAAGGCAGCAAAACATCATCATCCCGCTGTCGGATTCTCACGGGATTTGGATTCCATATAAGGAGCCGCGCATCGCGGCATTTTTACTCCGGTTTCGGAGAGTGTATTGAGAGGACGTGTCCTCAGTGTTCAGTGTCTGTGTGGGGGCGGGAAAGTGGGGTGGCGAGTCTTGTGCTATGTTGTGCTGCTCAGTCCAGTCCAGTGTAGTCAGTGTATTGTGCTGCATCAGTCCAGCCAGTCACAGTGTTGGTGTCCTCTGCTGCCATATATTCAGTGTAGCTGTATAAAGTGGTCCTGTGTTGTGCTGTCCAGTCCAGTGTAGTCAGTGTATTGTGCTGCATCAGTCCAGCTAGTCACAGTGTTGGTGTCCTCTGCTGCCATATATCCAGTGTAGCTGTATAACGTGGTGCTGTGTTGTGCTGTCCAGTCCAGTGTAGTCAGTGTATTGTGCTGCATCAGTCCAGCCAGTCACAATGTTGGTGTCCTCTGCTGCCATATATCCAGTGTAGCTGTATAAAGTGGTGCTGTGTTGTGCTGTCCAGTATAGTGTAGTCAGTGTATTGTGCCGCATCAGTCCAGCCAGTCACAGTGTTGGTGTCCTCTGCTGCCATATATCCAGTGTAGCTGTATAAAGTGGTGCTGTGTTGTGCTGTCCAGTCCAGTGTAGTCAGTGTATTGTGCTGCATCAGTCCAGCCAGTCACAATGTTGGTGTCCTCTGCTGCCAAAAACCAGTGTAGCTGTATAAAGTGGTGTTGTGTTGTGCTGCATCAGACCAGTGGTAGTGTCCTGTCCATCAGTCATTCCAGTGACGAGGCAGTCACAGTGGTATATGCTGCTGCTATATGTCCACTACTACAGTATTATAATAATAATAATAATAACAACAACAACCACAAGTCCCTTACAGTGTTGTTGTGTTGTGCTGCATCAGACCAGTGGTAGTGTCCTGTCCATCAGTCATTCCAGTGACGATATACGCTGCTGCTATATGTCCCCTGCTACAGTATTATAATAATTATAACAACAACAACCACAAGTCCCTTACAGTGTTGTTGTGTTGTGCTGCATCAGACCAGTGGTAGTGTCCATCAGTCATTCCAGTGATGATATACGCTGCTGCTATATGTGCACTGCTACAGTATTATAATAATTATAACAACAACAACCACAAGTCTCTTACAGTTTTGTTGTGTTGTGCTGCATCAAACCAGTGGTAGTGTCCTGTCCATCAGTCATTCCAGTGATTAGGCAGTCACAGTGGTATACGCTGCTGCAATATGTCCACTGCTGCCATATAATAATAATAACAACAACAACAACAACAAGTCCCTTACAGTGTTGCTGAGTTGTGCTGCATCAGACAAGTGGTATTATCCTGGCCATCAGTCATTCCAGTCATTCCTGTGTCGCATATTGTCTTATATAACTCCCAAAAAATAATGGAGAACAAAAATTTGGAGGATAAAATAGAGAAAAATCAAGAACCACTTCCTCCTAGTGCTGAAGCTGCTGCCACTAGCCATGACATAGATGATGAAATTCCATCAACGTCGTCTGCCAAGGCCGATGCCCAATGTGATAGTAGAGGGCATGTAAAATCCAAAAAGCCAAAGTTCAGTAAAAAGACCCAAAAAAAGAAATTTAAATCGTCTGAGGAGAAGCGTAAACTTGCCAATATGTCATTTATGACACGGAGTGGCAAGGAACGGCTGAGACCCTGGCCTATGTACACATGATGTTGGAAGCCCTCATCCTCCCGCTAGAAAAATTAAAAGAGTTAAGCTGGAAAGAGAATAGAAAAGTACTGTGCTTTCTGAGATGGTATCACAAATCCCCAAAGATAGTCCAAGTGTGTCAGCGGTTGCGATGCCTGACCTTCCCAACACTGGACGGGAAGAGGTGTATCCTTCCACCATTTGCACACTCCCTGCAAGTGCTGGAAGGAGCACCCACAGTCTAGTTCCTGATATTCAAATTGAAGATGTCACTGTTGAAGTACACCAGGATGAGGATATGGGTGTTGCTGGCGCTGAGGATTCTGATGGTAATGTGGTTTGTTTAAGTCAGGCACTGGGGGGAGACACCTGTTGTCCATGGGATGAAGAATCCCATTGTGATGCTTGGGCAAACTACCAAATAAGCCACCTCTTTTGTGTGGAATTATTTCTCCACAAATCCAGACAACAGGTGTCATGCCATCTGTTGCCTCTGTCAATCTGTAATAAGTAGGGGTAAGGATGTTAACCACCTAGGAACATTCTCCCTTATACCTCACCTGCTGCGCATTCATCAGAAATCAGTGTCAAGTTGTAAAACTTTGGGTAAGAGCGTAAGCAGTCCACTGACACCTAAATCCCTTCTTCCTCCTGTACCCAAGCTCCTGCAAGCCACACCACCAACTCCATCAACGTCAACTTCCTCCTCAGTCAAGAACGTCAGTAGTCCTGCAGGCCATGTCACTGTCAAGACTGAGGAGTCCTCTTCTAACCAGGATTCCTCTGTAGGATCCTTGAGTGGTATGCCTACTGTTGCAGCCGCTGCTGTTGTTGCTGCTGGGAGTTGATCGTCATCCCAGAGGGGAAGTCAGAAGACCATTTGTCCTACTTCCAGTAAGCAATTGACTGTCCAACAGTCCTTTGTGAGGAAGAGGAAATATGACAGCAGTCATCCTTTTGCAAAGCGGATAACTGAGGCCTTGACAGCTATGTTGGTGTTGGACGTGCATCCGGTATCCACCATTAGTTCAGTGGGACTTAGAGAATTGTTTGAGGTACTGTGTCCCCGGTATCAAATCCCATCTAGGTTCCACTTCTTTAGGCAGGCGATACAGAGAATGTACACAGACGTCAGAAAAAGAGTCACCACTGTCCTACAAAATGCGGTTGTATCCAGTGTCCACTTAACCACGGATATGTGGACAAGTGGAACAGGGCATACTAAGGACTATATGACTGTAACAGCCCACTGGGTAGATGTATGGCCTCCTGCAGCAACAACAGCAGTGGCACCAGTAGCAGAATCTTGCAAACGCCAACTCATTCCTAGGCAGGCTACGCTATGTATCACCACTTTCCATAAGAAACACATAGCTGACAACCTCTTACGGAAACTGAGGCACATCATCGCAGAATGGCTTACCCCAATTAGACTCTCCTGGGGATTTGTGATATCGGACAATGCCACCAATATTGTGTGTGCATTACATCTGGGCAAATTCCAGCATGTCCCATGTTTTGTACATACAATTAATTTGGTGGAGCAGAATTTTTTGAAAATGAGAGGGGTGTGCAGGAGATGCTGTCGGTGGCCCGAAAAATTGCGGACCACTTTCGGCATTCTGCCACTGCGTGCCGAAGACTGGAGCACCAGCAAACACTCTTGAACCTGCCCTGCCATCAACTGAAGCAAGAGGTGGTAACGAGGTGGAATTCAACACTCTATATGCTTCAGAGGATGGAGGAGCAGCAAAAGGCCATTCAAGCCTATACATCCACCTATGATATAGGCAAAGGAGGGGTAATGCACCTGACTCAAGCGCAGTGGAGAATGATTTCCGTCTTGTGCAAGGTTCTCTAACCCTTCGAAATTGCCACACGTGAAGTCAGTTCAGACACTGCCAGCTTGAGTCAGGTCATTCACCTCATCAGGCTTTTGCAGAAGCAGATGGAGAAATTGAAGGAGGAGCTAAGACGGAGCGATTCCGCAAAGTATGTGGGACTTGTGGATGAAGCCCTTCATTCACTTTGCCAAGATTCAAGGGTGATCAATCTGTTGAAATCAGAGCACTACATTTTGGCCACCGTGCTCGATCCTAGGTTTAAAGCCTACACTGTATCTCTCTTTCCAGCAGACACAAGTGTGCAGAGGTGCAAAGACCTGCTGGTTAGTAAATTGTCAACTCAAGCGGAACGTGATCCGTCAACAGCTCCTCCTTCAATTTCTCCCGCCACTGGTACTGCAAGGAAACGATAAGATTTCCTAGCCCACCCGCTGGCGGTGATGCAGGGCAGTCAGGAGCGAAAGCTGACATCTGGTCCGGACTGAAGGACCTGCCAACGATTACTGACATGTCTACTGTCACTGCATATGGATCTGTCACCATTGAAAGAATGGTGGAGGATTATATGAGTGACAGCATCCAAGTAGGCATGTCAGACAGTCCGTACGTATACTGGCAGGAAAAAGAGGCAATTTGGATGCACTTGTACAAACTGGCTTTATTTTACCTAAGTTGCCTCCCCACCAGTGTGTACTCCGAAAGAGTGTTTAGTGCAGCCAGTAACCTTGTCAGCGATCGGCATAGGAGGTTACTTCCACTAAATGTGGAGAAGATGATGTTCATCAAAATTAATTATATATTCCTCCGGGAAGACCTTTACCAGCAATTGCCTCCAGAAAGTACAGAGGGACCGGTGATGGTGGATTCCAGTGGGGACAAATTAATACTCTGTGAGAAGGAGGATGTACGCAGTGAAAGGGGTGAGGAATTGGATGATGAGGTGGACATCTTGCCTCTGTAGAGCCAGTTTGTGCAAGGAGAGATTGATTGCTTCTTTTTTGGTGGGGGCCCAAACAAACCAGTCATTTCAGCCACAGTCGTGTGGCAGACCCTGTCGCTGAAATGATTGGTTTGTTAAAGTATGCATGTCCTGTTTATACAACATAAATGTGGGTGGGTGGACCCAAGGACAATTCCATCTTGCACCTCTTTTTCTTCTTTGCATCATGTGCTGTTTGGGGACTAGTTTTTTTAAGTGCCATCCTGTCTGTAACTGCAGTGCCACTCCTAGATGGGCCAGGTGTTTGTGCCGCACACGTGTGTCGCTTAGCTTGGCCATCCAGCTACCTCATTGCACCTCTTTTTCTTCTTTGCATCATGTGCTGTTTGGGAACTAGTTTTTGAATAGTGCCATCTTGTCTGCAACTGCAGTGCCACTCCTAGATGGGCCAGGTGTTTGTGCCGCACACTTGTGTCACTTAGCTTAGTCATACAGCCACCTCGGTGCAACTTTTAGGCCTAAAAACAATATTGTGAGGTGTTCAGAAAAGACTGGAAATAGGTGGAAATTAATGTTATTGAGGATAATAATACCGTAGGAGCAAAAATGATCCCCAAATTCTGTGATTTTAGCAGTTTTTAAGTTTTTTTCAAAAATCAACCAGATCCAAAACCAAACCCAAAACACGAAAGGGTGGTTTTGGCAAAACCAAACCAAAACCAAAACACGAAAGTGGAATTAGAACCAAAACCAAAACACGAAAAGTGCACACAAAACACGAAAAGTGCCTGCCGCACATCTCTAATATATATATATATATATATATAGATAGCGGTGTGGGGATCGGCACTCACAGATTAGGGTATTGGAAATACTTGCTGCGGTGCCCTCTGTAATCCTCTGTGGGATCCAATATGGTATGTAGCAAAAAGCAGCGGCACTCAGCAGACAGGCGTAAATGCAGAGAATAACGTTTATTCACATCCTACGGCGTTTCGGGGAACAAGCCCCGTCTTCAGGGACAGACGATATAAGCATACAAACATACACATAACATATATATACCTATGAGAACAATTAATCATAAGCCGGGATTCAACTCACCTGTCGAGCGCCTTCACCGCTGGCGCATGCTGCCGGGAGCCAGCGTGTCACGAGTCCCCGGGCATTGACGTCAGAGTGCAGCGCCGGACAGGGAGCCAATCATATCAGCTTACATGCGGTTACTAAGCAACTGCAAAAAACACGGACAGAAACAAAAACAAAAGAACGTATAATAAAAATGCATGACATATTGACATAACATGATCAATTACTATAAACTAAAACATAAATGAACCTAACTAAATCAGTGAGACAACAAGACAACAAGAGATTAAAAAGAGGGAAACATTTGTACCCTCCGATCCTAGAATTAACCATCCAATAAAAGACCGTATGGTTGATACACATTATGTAGCAGACTGCGAATATGAATACATGCAAGCATATTACTTTATTCTTTTATTTAAAGGCCATAACTGTATTAGAAAAAGAATATGAAATCTAAGTGAAATAAGTAGTACATAATAAGGCAACTAATCTAAGGGTGCTAGTTTAAATGAAAATAATCATAAGAGACTTTGGAGACCCAAAGTCTCATTAAGGCCCCGTGGTGCCAGGGTATTAAGGACAAAGATCCACCTACTTTCTCTTTGCAGGAGGATCTTGTTCCTATCCCCACCCCGATGCGACAGAGGTACTTGATCTATTATCATAGCACGCATGCTGGCCACTGTATGTCTGGCTTGTATACAGTGACGAGCAACTGGCTGGTCGCTGTGTCCCTTTTCCAGGGCCAATTTGATGGCACTGCGATGCAGTGCCATACGTTCCCTAAATTGTCGCTGTGTTTTGCCTATATAGGCTAATCCACAGGGACACTTTAACATGTAAATTACATGTGTAGACGTGCAAGTCACTCTGTGTCTGATGGAAAAAATTTTACCCGTGATGGGATGACAGAAAAAAGAACCCGTGTTCAGAGTATTGCAGGTGGAGCAACCCAAACAACGGTAACACCCAAGCTTAGGACGCAAAAAGTGTGATTGTTCCATTTTACTTAAAGGGAAAATGTCCAATTTAACAACTGTATCTGCAATACTTTTGCCCCTAGTGTAACTGGGAAGTAATTTAGAATCCATCAAAGCTGGCAGGGATTTGTCAGTATTGATCATGGGCCACAGTTGTTTGGCCTTCTTTACTAAAGGGGTAGTAGCTGTCGTGTATTTATTTACCCATGGAATTCTAATAATATCCGTATTGTGACTACGTGCTGGAGCGGTATGATGCAGTAGAGATTCCCGCGTCTGTTTAAGTGCTTTGGACTTATTAGAAAGAAGCTCTGCCTGTGGATAACCACGCTCCTCAAATTTGGTTATCATGTGGTCCATAGTTATTTCTGTCTGAGTGGGATCTGAAATAATGCGTCTGGCCCGTAACAATTGTGAATATGGTAAACCCCTACGTGTGGTCAGGGGGTGAAAACTGGCATGATGAAGTACTGAGTTTCTATCTGTGGGTTTAACATAAAGATTAGTTTGTAAAATACCATCAGTCAGAGAAATGGCCACATCCAAAAAGTGTACAATGTGAGATGAAATTTGATAAGTAAATTTAACAACATTATTGGAAGCATTATGGTCATCCAAAAGCTTGGAAAGTGACTCTACTGACCCATTCCAAAAAATCAAAAGATCATCTATGTACCTCTTGTAGAAGTACATAGATGATCCAAAGAAATTGTCAAACAACAAGGTCTCCACCTTGTACATATAGGCATTTGCGTACGATGGGGCCACTGGGGACCCCATCGCACAGCCAGTCAACTGTAAAAAATTTTTGCCATTAAATGTAAAATAATTCCGTGTCAAAACCAATTTTAACAACTGCAAGAATACCTCAATTGGTGGACCTAAATACAGGGGATTGTTGGTAATTAACATCCGTACTGCCTCCACACCCGCATCATGTGGGATGCAAGTGTAGAGGCTAGTAACATCCGCACTGCACAACTGTAGTTGAACAGAACGGGTGTCCAGCCCCTGTAAGTGTTTCAATAAGGCTGTAGTGTCCCTTAAGTAGGAAGGGACTGCCTGGACGCATGGGTTGAGAAAGGCATCCAAAAAGATGGAAATGGGATGATACAAGGATTTTCGAGCCGACACAATCGGTCGGCCCGGAGGGTTAGATAAGGATTTATGTACTTTTGGTACTGTATAGAATAAAGGCACAGTCGGGTACTGTACTGTCATAGCATTTACCTGTTCAGTAGACAATGCTCCCGTACTGCCTCCTTGTGCCAAAACCTTATCTAATTCTATTTTGTATTGCGTGGTGGGGTCAAATGTTAGACATTTATATGTGGCAGAATCCGACAGTAATCGATTGCTCTCTGCCACATATACTGGTAAATCCTGTATGACCACGGATCCCCCTTTATCCGCTTCCCTGATAACTAGGTCAGACCTGGTGGATAAGTCTTTCAAGGCCCCTCTTTCCTCTATTGAGAGGTTAGGGTGATAGGTAGTATCAGAAGTCTGTTGATATGTTTGTTCCAACATCCTTGAGAATGTTCTAATCGATGGATTGTTCGTATTGGGGTCAAATCTGGATCTTGGTGCTACCTTTCTCAATTTTATTGGAATATTGGACTCCTGCTTAGGCCCCTCAGTTGTTCCAAAATGTTCCTTGAGGCGTAAAGTCCTGTTGAACTTGTAGTTTTCCACCAATGAGGTAAAGTCATCTGGTCTGGTGGTTGGCACAAATGATAATCCACGTGATAGAACTTTATGTTCAATTGGAGTAAGAGGAGTGGAGGATAAATTAATTACTAAGTCCGTCAGTGACACGGTGGTCGACGTGCGTTTGAGCCTTTGGTTCTGCCCCGACCGCCTCGTCCTCGTCCGGGCGCAGGGCGATGTCCTGACCGTGTAGCCACCCCTAAAGGGTATGTTGCAGTATTAGATGTAGAAGGCGTGCCTGGTTGTTCGGCTTCACTTAATGATGTGCTGGAATCAGTTTGCTCAAACGGATGATTCCTCTGTCGATACCTTCTAAAGTGTGTCGGCCGCTGCTGGGTAGAGCTGGTATTACTAAGCCAAGAGTAAACTCTTCTCTGTTGATAATCAGCTTGGACTTTTTGCAATTTTTCTTTCTTATATTTGATCAGATTGCTCCTGTAATGTTCCATGTGCACCTGTAGTTTGTCTAGCCAATTGGTAGTGGAATCAGCTGACAAAGTTGACTTGTGGGCACTCTCAAATGTAATAAGTTGCTCTTTAATCTGTGTCAATTCTCGTGTCGACTCTTCTATGACGAGCAACATCAGATCCATAGAACATTTATTTAAAATTGCTACCCATCTTCTACAGAAAGGTATACTGTACCGTCCTATCGTAGGGGTATTTTTTATCCTAAAACCCCTCGGTATTTGATTGGTGCGGTAATAGTCCGATAATGTAATACCGTGATAAGTGAAATCACACTCACGTTGTTTCATCTTAAGCCATTGGCGGTATAGTTCTTCTGTGGTGGAGGTTGGGGGGTCATCTTCCAATTTTTGCTTGATGAGGATTGCCTGTGCCTCTGCATCAGAATAGCTGTATCTTTCCTTGGCGTCAAGCTGTGCCAATTCCCAGGCTGCTTCAATGTCTGAATCTGGTGCAGACATGTTAGCCAACTAAATGCTGGATATATTGGATAGTCAAATGTCTCTGATCAGAGGGACAAAACACCTCACCCGTGCAGTGCAATACACTGAAGTCACTAAGGACAACTGTGGTGACAAATCAAGGTTCCCTGGATATATATATGAAGGAAAATAAAGTCAAGTATATCCCATTGGTGCCTTATCCAGGATATTTAGCATAGCTATTTTGCCTGCATGGCAGCGTACTATTAATCCTATATGGATAGCGGTGTGGGGATCGGCACTCACAACTAATCTAAGGGTGCTAGTTTAAATGACTCCCTGTCCGGCGCTGCACTCTGACGTCAATGCCCGGGGACTCGTGACACGCTGGCTCCCGGCAGCATGCGCCAGCGGTGAAGGCGCTCGACAGGTGAGTTGAATCCCGGCTTATGATTAATTGTTCTCATAGGTATATATATGTTATGTGTATGTTTGTATGCTTATATCGTCTGTCCCTGAAGACGGGGCTTGTTCCCCGAAACGCCGTAGGATGTGAATAAACGTTATTCTCTGCATTTACGCCTGTCTGCTGAGTGCCGCTGCTTTTTGCTACATACCATATTGGATCCCACAGAGGATTACAGAGGGCACCGCAGCAAGTATTTCCAATACCCTAATCTGTGAGTGCCGATCCCCACACCGCTATCCATATAGGATTAATAGTACGCTGCCATGCAGGCAAAATAGCTATGCTAAATATCCTGGATAAGGCACCAATGGGATATACTTGACTTTATTTTCCTTCATATATATATCCAGGGAACCTTGATTTGTCACCACAGTTGTCCTTAGTGACTTCAGTGTATTGCACTGCACGGGTGAGGTGTTTTGTCCCTCTGATCAGAGACATTTGACTATCCAATATATCCAGCATTTAGTTGGCTAACATGTCTGCACCAGATTCAGACATTGAAGCAGCCTGGGAATTGGCACAGCTTGACGCCAAGGAAAGATACAGCTATTCTGATGCAGAGGCACAGGCAATCCTCATCAAGCAAAAATTGGAAGATGACCCCCCAACCTCCACCACAGAAGAACTATACCGCCAATGGCTTAAGATGAAACAACGTGAGTGTGATTTCACTTATCACGGTATTACATTATCGGACTATTACCGCACCAATCAAATACCGAGGGGTTTTAGGATAAAAAATACCCCTACGATAGGACGGTACAGTATACCTTTCTGTAGAAGATGGGTAGCAATTTTAAATAAATGTTCTATGGATCTGATGTTGCTCGTCATAGAAGAGTCGACACGAGAATTGACACAGATTAAAGAGCAACTTATTACATTTGAGAGTGCCCACAAGTCAACTTTGTCAGCTGATTCCACTACCAATTGGCTAGACAAACTACAGGTGCACATGGAACATTACAGGAGCAATCTGATCAAATATAAGAAAGAAAAATTGCAAAAAGTCCAAGCTGATTATCAACAGAGAAGAGTTTACTCTTGGCTTAGTAATACCAGCTCTACCCAGCAGCGGCCGACACACTTTAGAAGGTATCGACAGAGGAATCATCCGTTTGAGCAAACTGATTCCAGCACATCATTAAGTGAAGCCGAACAACCAGGCACGCCTTCTACATCTAATACTGCAACATACCCTTTAGGGGTGGCTACACGGTCAGGACATCGCCCTGCGCCCGGACGAGGACGAGGCGGTCGGGGCAGAACCAAAGGCTCAAACGCACGTCGACCACCGTGTCACTGACGGACTTAGTAATTAATTTATCCTCCACTCCTCTTACTCCAATTGAACATAAAGTTCTATCACGTGGATTATCATTTGTGCCAACCACCAGACCAGATGACTTTACCTCATTGGTGGAAAACTACAAGTTCAACAGGACTTTACGCCTCAAGGAACATTTTGGAACAACTGAGGGGCCTAAGCAGGAGTCCAATATTCCAATAAAATTGAGAAAGGTAGCACCAAGATCCAGATTTGACCCCAATACGAACAATCCATCGATTAGAACATTCTCAAGGATGTTGGAACAAACATATCAACAGACTTCTGATACTACCTATCACCCTAACCTCTCAATAGAGGAAAGAGGGGCCTTGAAAGACTTATCCACCAGGTCTGACCTAGTTATCAGGGAAGCGGATAAAGGGGGATCCGTGGTCATACAGGATTTACCAGTATATGTGGCAGAGAGCAATCGATTACTGTCGGATTCTGCCACATATAAATGTCTAACATTTGACCCCACCACGCAATACAAAATAGAATTAGATAAGGTTTTGGCACAAGGAGTCAGTACGGGAGCATTGTCTACTGAACAGGTAAATGCTATGACAGTACAGTACCCGACTGTGCCTTTATTCTATACAGTACCAAAAGTACATAAATCCTTATCTAACCCTCCGGGCCGACCGATTGTGTCGGCTCGAAAATCCTTGTATCATCCCATTTCCATCTTTTTGGATGCCTTTCTCAACCCATGCGTCCAGGCAGTCCCTTCCTACTTAAGGGACACTACAGCCTTATTGAAACACTTACAGGGGCTGGACACCCGTTCTGTTCAACTACAGTTGTGCAGTGCGGATGTTACTAGCCTCTACACTTGCATCCCACATGATGCGGGTGTGGAGGCAGTACGGATGTTAATTACCAACAATCCCCTGTATTTAGGTCCACCAATTGAGGTATTCTTGCAGTTGTTAAAATTGGTTTTGACACGGAATTATTTTACATTTAATGGCAAAAATTTTTTACAGTTGACTGGCTGTGCGATGGGGTCCCCAGTGGCCCCATCGTACGCAAATGCCTATATGTACAAGGTGGAGACCTTGTTGTTTGACAATTTCTTTGGATCATCTATGTACTTCTACAAGAGGTACATAGATGATCTTTTGATTTTTTGGAATGGGTCAGTAGAGTCACTTTCCAAGCTTTTGGATGACCATAATGCTTCCAATAATGTTGTTAAATTTACTTATCAAATTTCATCTCACATTGTACACTTTTTGGATGTGGCCATTTCTCTGACTGATGGTATTTTACAAACTAATCTTTATGTTAAACCCACAGATAGAAACTCAGTACTTCATCATGCCAGTTTTCACCCCCTGACCACACGTAGGGGTTTACCATATTCACAATTGTTACGGGCCAGACGCATTATTTCAGATCCCACTCAGACAGAAATAACTATGGACCACATGATAACCAAATTTGAGGAGCGTGGTTATCCACAGGCAGAGCTTCTTTCTAATAAGTCCAAAGCACTTAAACAGACGCGGGAATCTCTACTGCATCATACCGCTCCAGCACGTAGTCACAATACGGATATTATTAGAATTCCATGGGTAAATAAATACACGACAGCTACTACCCCTTTAGTAAAGAAGGCCAAACAACTGTGGCCCATGATCAATACTGACAAATCACTGCCAGCTTTGATGGATTCTAAATTACTTCCCAGTTACACTAGGGGCAAAAGTATTGCAGATACAGTTGTTAAATTGGACATTTTCCCTTTAAGTAAAATGGAACAATCACACTTTTTGCGTCCTAAGCTTGGGTGTTACCGTTGTTTGGGTTGCTCCACCTGCAATACTCTGAACACGGGTTCTTTTTTCTGTCAACCCATCACGGGTAAAATTTTTTCCATCAGACACAGAGTGACTTGCACGTCTACACATGTAATTTACATGTTAAAGTGTCCCTGTGGATTAGCCTATATAGGCAAAACACAGTGACAATTTAGGGAACGTATGGCACTGCATCGCAGTGCCATCAAATTGGCCCTGGAAAAGGGACACAGCGACCAGCCAGTTGCTCGTCACTGTATACAAGCCAGACATACAGTGGCCAGCATGCGTGCTATGATAATAGATCAAGTACCTCTGTCGCATCGGGGTGGGGATAGGAACAAGATCCTCCTGCAAAGAGAAAGTAGGTGGATCTTTGTCCTTAATACCCTGGCACCGCGGGGCCTTAATGAGACTTTGGGTCTCCAAAGTTTCTTATGATTATTTTCATTTAAACTAGCACCCTTAGATTAGTTGCCTTATTATGTACTACTTATTTCACTTAGATTTCATATTCTTTTTCTAATACAGTTATGGCCTTTAAATAAAAGAATAAAGTAATATGCTTGCATGTATTCATATTCGCAGTCTGCTACATAATGTGTATCAACCATACGGTCTTTTATTGGATGGTTAATTCTAGGATCGGAGGGTACAAATGTTTCCCTCTTTTTAATCTCTTGTTGTCTTGTTGTCTCACTGATTTAGTTAGGTTCATTTATGTTTTAGTTTATAGTAATTGATCATGTTATGTCAATATGTCATGCATTTTTATTATACGTTCTTTTGTTTTTGTTTCTGTCCGTGTTTTTTGCAGTTGCTTAGTAACCGCATGTAAGCTGATATGATTGGCTCCCTGTCCGGCGCTGCACTCTGACGTCAATGCCCGGGGACTCGTGACACGCTGGCTCCCGGCAGCATGCGCCAGCGGTGAAGGCGCTCGACAGGTGAGTTGAATCCCGGCTTATGATTAATTGTTCTCATAGGTATATATATGTTATGTGTATGTTTGTATGCTTATATCGTCTGTCCCTGAAGACGGGGCTTGTTCCCCGAAACGCCGTAGGATGTGAATAAACGTTATTCTCTGCATTTACGCCTGTCTGCTGAGTGCCGCTGCTTTTTGCTACATACTATATATATATATATATATATATATTGGAGTATGCAGCCCGGCACTCCACTAACTTCCAGTAGTTACCCTGGTGCCATCAGTAGGAAAATGATAGATGAACATAAAATATTTATTTATTTATTATTTATTTATTACCAGTTATTTATATAGTGCACACATATTCCACAGCGCTTTACAGAAAGAAAATTTTTACACTCACATCAGCCCCTGCCCCAATGGAACTTACACTCTATATTCCCTACCACATGTACACACACACATTAACACTAGGGATATATTTTTATTTGTTGGGATCCCATTAACCCACCAGTATATTTTTGGTTTGTGGGAGGAAACTGGAGTACCTGAAGGAAATCCATGCAAGTACGGGGAGAATATATAAACTCCACACAGTTAGGGCCATGGTGGGAATCGAACCCATGACCTCAGCGTTGTGAGGCAGTAATGCTAAACATTACACCATCTGTACTGCCCAGCGGGATTTAGACTGAAAAAGATGTATTCAAATGGTATCACATATGCCAACGTTTTGGGGCCCACTGCCCCTTTGTCAAGGTGTGACTAGACACGCAAGAGGACTAGACACTACTACCATGAGCCTTTATAAATGAATAATTACACCTTGATAAAGATTCTTCAAAATAATTTAAACGTTGGCTACCACATGCGTTAACTACCCTGTCTGCAATAAAAACACATACATTGATGAAAAATAAAATGGAGAGTGCCTTCTTTCTACTATAACAGTAGATTCTGTGAATATATATATATATATATATATATATATATATATATATATTCAATGCAAAGACTGGCACTCCCCAAGCTTATACTCAGCTGCAGCCGGTGCCCTCATGGAAAGACAATCATACAAAGCAAAGATGCTGCACTCCAGGCTTAAATGATTCACCAAAAGCAAGCTATTACTTTTCCAGCAACGTTTCACTAGTCGCACCTACTGTCATCAGGTAATAAAGTCTGACGACAGTAGGTGCGACTAATGAAACGTTGCTGGAAAAGTTATAGCTTGCTTTTGGTGAATCATTTAAGCCTGGAGTGCCGTATCTTTGCTTTGTATGTATGTATATATATATATATATATATATATATATCCTTTCAGAATGTCCCGGCACTCCTGTTGCGCTGCCCGGGCTTGCTTGATCCCAAGGGATTAACCCTTAATACATGCTGTTACATAACGAAGCGGCATTCGGAGAAGAAGAAGGGGAGCACGTCCCCGAAACATTACCACTCAAATACACAGTTTTGGATGATTTACAGTCTCCAAATGCCGCCTTGTTATGTCACAGTATATATATGACATTTAAAGCTTGTGTAGCTGTCTCTTTTTTGAAAACCCGTGGAGTGCCGCCAGTATCTCTCTCTCTGTGTTTGCTCCGTTTGGACCGTGGAGGGCACCCAGGTATTTAAAACTTTTGTTTGGAGTGCCGGTCATATTGGAACTATATATATATATATATATATTTAACTTGCAGCTCGGTTCAGACTGTGTGGATCACAGGGTTTATAAATGCATATGAATAAAGCACACTATGGTAAAGTGCACCAAACAGTACAATTTACAGCAGAGTACAGTGCATCATACAGTAGTGTAAAATGCGCCCTATACACAGTAACTTTATACACAGCAAAGAGTATAGCACAGCTTTCAGCAGCATGCAGTGAGCACCCTATACACAGTCACTTTAGAGCACAGCCACTTTTGGATACAGAGCAGCAATTACACCAGACTATAGCACAGCATACAGCAGCATGCAACACAGTGAGCAGCGACAAAATAAATAGAAGCCAAGTCCTGTGAGAATTCGACGCTGAGAGGATGATCGTCAGCCTCGATATGGGATCTGAGTCTGGCGAGCATACTGTACCTGAGCCATGGGTGAACTCGAATCCCTGATTTTCAAGTTTATCTCTTATTATGCCTATTCTGCCTCAAGTGCATTGGTAAATAGAATAATACATTGAATGTGTTGTGATACCAGGGAATACCAAAAAAGCCTTTCCATGCATTTTCATGTTCTTCTTGGCCCACCTACTACATACAATATGGTGCCCTGTGTTGACATAAAAAACGTGGGGCCACACCCAATCCCTGGGTGTGGTATGACAGATTTAATTGAGGTCCAAACTTAGTGCCACCAGGGATAGCCTCCTAATTCTTTAAGTCACTTCTGTAATGCTTAATTTCAACTGGCTAACTACGTGAGGATTATGCCGAAATTTAAGAGAGTTTAAAGGAATAATCAAATAAATAAATACAGTTAACAAAAAATATGCTTACACTTATCTCTTTCCATACATACAGTAATTTTGTACTTCTCATTATTCATAATCCAATAATAACTTAAAAAATGAAAAAATCTCTTTGCCAAAATAAAACTTTTAGCCTCTTCTCTTAACCTATAATAGACCACGTAGGGAAAACAAGAAGAAATGTCCTGTTATCATAATCTTTATTTGGTGACTGCTATGTCTCATCACCCCATTTACTGACATCCCTGACCATCTCTGCAATACCCGATTCTGACACCCCCAGACATCTCTGCTGCACCCCATTCACTGACACCCCTGCCATCTCTCCATCACCCTTTACTGATACCCCCAGCCAACTATCTAGTAACACATTCTCTGACATCCCTCACCATCTCTCAAGCATGCACCACAATGCACCAGACTTCAGTTTCCTCCAACAATCAAAATACGTTAATAGGCTTCTGAGAAAATATTACCCCTATGTCTATGTGTGTCTATGGTATAGGAAATATAGATTGAAAGCTACACTGGGGCAGGGACTAATGTTAATGATTGAAAAATTCTGTATAAAGTGATGCATAATATTCATATGCTCAGAAGTTACTACCTGTATTTTGTTTTTCATGTTTTTTTAAAATGTAAGCTCTCACGAGCGGGGCCCTCAACCCTCGTGCTTATCCTTGTCTTACTTAAGCCATCTTCAATGGCACCAAATTCTGTGGTTTTCTGCCACCCTGATACTTACAGTATGTCAGTGTTGTCTGCTGCTGTAGCTGTGTTTATAATCTCTGTACTTGTTCTACTGTATATTGTCTTCAACTGTAAGTCACTATTTTCCTGCATTATTTCATTTATGTACTCTTTATTTTGGGCACTGCCGATTCCTTGTGGCACCATATAAATAAAGGATAATAATAATAATAATAATAATAATAATAATAACAATAATAACAATAAGGGGAAGGGGTGTCTTTGCAGGGTGGTGGGGCATCACATTTTTCAACCTGCTCCCATTACTTGCTAGTTCTGCCAGTGGTCCTAAGGAGGGCAGAGTGGCCTGTGCAGAACCTGCCATGGTTTTCCACAGCTAAAGCCATTAATCTCCACCAATGACTGAAAATACATTATGTCCAATCAGTGCTGATTGTGGTGACAAGGGAGGAAGGGGTTGTGACCTCCATTATTAGCAAATATGTACAGTGTGCACTACAGTCTGACTATGTACATGTTAGGAGATAAGGAGCAAGTGGTATGGTGAGTGACTGGTTGTTGAGGGCTCATCTCCATGCAGGTAATGCTGGCACTTCTAGGGGTGGTAACGGGTGGGATCTGGTGGGCACTGGTGTTCTAGTGATGTGATGGGAAGATGGTGATAAGAGAGTTTGCTGAATTTGAGCTGTGTGATGGTCACTGGGGCATCCCGTGTGACATGTTGATAACACTACTGCTGTCCACTGTTTATGTCTGTTAAAGCTTGTATGTAAGGGTCATGTCAGCCAGCATCAACCCCAGAGTAATGTAAATGGGGATCATAAGGCCACACCATTTCCATGAGGTAATGGCCCTTTTTGTACACACATCTCTTGCACTTACAAAGGTCCCATCCTCTGCTAACAGGGTGGTGTGCATTTTGACTTTTTGCACTGGGAACAATAAAAACTGCCCTGGAGCCATAACATCTGAATTTGTGACTTCTCTATACTGTACACTTTCCATGCTTGCTTGATCTAAGTCATAATATTTGCAAGCTGTAGCTAAATCAGCACTGACTAGCACTAGTTTAAGGTTAAATAATTCACTGAATTGCTGTATTTTTTGTGAATGAAAACATATGTTTTCTAAGAAACATGTTTTTTGTTTGATTTCTGCCTTTTTTTTTAAATCTTTACTTTTACCATACTCTTTATTGAAATGGTGGAAATAAATGGATTGTTTTTGAACTGTTTGCTACATTGTTGAAAAACATAGTTATATTGCAGTTTTGGAAAATCCATAAAATACAATACTTTTTTATTAGTCATCACTATCAATTATCAACATAATGTACAATTGTATCATTAAGATTTTATATATAACAAAATATACATAGAAAATATAGATACTGTAGGATATTAGCTTATTAGTATACTTTACATTCCACATCGTCAAGCCACACAGAGAAGGTATTTAAACAAAAGTTTACAGACTACTCAAGGTCTGACCAAGAAAACAGTTACAGCCCTAATGGGAACAATGAAATACACACTAACATATTACAGGTATATTAATTAAATAACATTTCATGAACCAATAGCAAAATGTGGAAATTAATCAGACTTTTGATTAGATGATAAAAGTCATAAACATAAGAAAGCAAATATGTGCTTACTCTTCAGACTATTGTATATAAGAAACTAATGAGGAAATGTCTCCTTTTCTTACAAACAATTCCCATTTTACAGCTTATCAAAATTCATGGACCTGCAGATGCCAATATAAACTTTTACACAGTTTCATAGGCACAATCAAAATTTACATATCACATTTAAAAAAAAAATGAAAGTGAAAAAAACATACCACATGAAGTGTTTAATGAATATAGCAAGATTTGTATTCAAGCCGTAACGCCATCTGGCAGTTAACGCTGTTCATGAACCTAAAGTTGTTTATACCACATTTGTTTACTTAATTTCTGTGCAAGATTACAAAATGCAGAGTGGTGTAAATCTGCAAAACAGATAGAACTCATTAAAATAGTTTTGACATTCTCTTTCTGTCAAGAAATTTCAACCAGTTATACATTTAGAATAACTCTTAGCATAAAAATTTTTACAAAAAATATTTAACCATTTAAAGCTACAGGACAGATGTGTCTATTTACATCATTTGCCCCATTGCGTATGCATCGCGGCATGCAACTAGCTAGAACCCCATGGGTGTGCATACGCTCACACCTGCGATCCATAAACATTTGTATTGGAAACCCGTGGGTGCTAGAGTATGCAGCCTGTCACAGCACAGCGTTGCCGCAATGTGTGTGGCCATGAGTATACATCACGGCAATGATGTACAGTAACACATCTGTAATTTTGTCTCTTCGTGTCTTAGAAAAGTGCAGAGTTTATTTGGAGAATCTTTTTTTACAAGTTTGTATATTTTACATTTCTGGGTATAATGAAAATTTATTAAATTAGTTAAATTTTGATAGTTAAAATATTATTGTGCTAATAATATAATCATGCAGATACATTTAAGAGACTAAGGGGGTATTCAACTGGTGGCATTTTTTCCAACAGTCAGAAAAACAGCACTTTTTGACAGTTTTTAGGTCGAATTTGCATTCGACCTATTCAATGAAAGTGCTGTTTTTTCGACTGTCGAAAAAAATGGCACTTGTTGGAAAACATGTGGATCAGCGAGTTACTCACCGATCCACGTGTTTTTCAACGAAAACGTGGCTGTTTTTGACAGTTTACCGCTGATGCAGATTCCACTTGTCGAATCTGCATTGTCAGAATGCTGGCCGGAAATGGCTGGCATTGAATAGTGAAGTGTCTGAACCTTTCCGCCGGAGAGGATCCGACTTCAGTTGAATATATCCCTAAGCATTTATTGTACACAAATACTGTACTTGCTGTCTAAACTGAAATATATATAAAATTGGTTTGCTAACAATATAATTATATGCTGACAGCTATAGACAATAATATATCTATTGTGTTGAATAGGATCTGTTTGCTTCAGTGAGTCCCAATTGGATATATGTGTAATTAAGCCAGTGGTATTAGTGGCAAAAGGAAAATGTTCCAGCAATAAAGTGAGTATTTACCAGTTCTGTGGAAGTTAATGGAGTTTTCTTGGCAAAGTTGGCAATGTACTTTGAATTCAATATATATCATATATAATAAAAGGCTAACACTGCTCTTCACCTCTATGGGAGAACACAAGTGTTTTATGTGCCACAGCAAATGTTGCTCGATTCGTGCGCGCACAGCCAGCGCTAATATTACTGTAGCAATTGGTGGTCTAAAGTTATTAGGATCATACATTGTTTTTATTTAAGTGAAGTAAATAACTTCTAATTAGGATATACGTATTGAAGAAGGTTTCCAACAGTTAACAATGCCATATTACTATCCATACTTACCATAAGTTTTGCATTAGTGCAATAGCATGGAACTTGAATAAATAATTGAGTTCCAAGTTAGCTTGTCCAATGTTTTAAAAGGTAATCATTTAAAACTATGTGATTGGTTTTGCTTTTTAAATGATTACACCTTTAAAATATTGTGGAAACTCACCGATAACTGCAAATCACAGGCTATTACATGTACTCCTGTGTCTCTGATCAAATCTGTATTTGGGGTATATGGTATCCTAGACTAATATCAAACTTTACATATTTTTTACAATGCAAAATATTTAGGGTCTCTGTCTCTATCAAGCTACCCCAATATCCTACAAGCTGATTGCAGATAAAAAAAATTAAAATATAATTTATTAACTAAATTATTGCATTTAACTAAAAAAATATTAACTTTTTTAAAATGTTTACAATTCCGGTATGACTATTTTTTTAATAATAAAATTATTTTTCTTTGGATAAATTAATTACAAATAGAAAGACATATAGTTAAAGAGAGAAGAAAAAGGATAAATATGGCTAAATATGTATGGTGATGGTAGGTCAGTTTTACTCCATTACCACTTAGGAAATTTAAAAAATTGAGAATTTTTGGTGGAGGGAATCAAAATAATCAGGCCATGACTATATTTGAAGTGTGGCTATTAAATAACTAAACTTATGCTACAATTTTTTTAATTATATTAAGCCCATTTTAATTGTGCTGTAGTTACTTATCTGTCAGCTGTCTCAACAGCTCCATCATTTTCTTCTTTACCTCAGTAACCAGGGATGTAACTAGGTGTGTACGGAGTGTGCAACCGCAGAGTAGGGGGGGTCTGTTGGTGGCACTTGTCATAGGAACTGGAAAGCTAAAGCCTGTCCCACTAAGAAACAAGGATACAAAGAAACTTTGATGTGTCTGGAAACTGCTACTTTTATGTAAGCTAAAGTGTAAGCATTCTGTGATATTTCTTGCACTGAGGTGTCCATGACAGCTGGGGGAGTTTTAAAGGTACCTTTATTGGAAACTACCACACCTATTATATGTAAACACAAATATGAGCATCCCTGTTTATTTGGTATATACTCTACTACACTGTGGGTGTCACAAACTGGTTTAGCTGGGTTGTCTTCATGCCTTTTTGTTGTTACAGACATTGAAAAGTGAACAAATATATGTGTAATTCATGCATTTTTCACTTTGCAAAATAATCCTTTCATTTTAACTGTGGTCCCATCCCTTCTCCTTCTGTAGTGAATATTGAGCAAAAATATTTAGATGATATGCTATTGCCTTGTCTCCATCCACCAAATTCTCACTCTCTGTCTTAAGTCTTATTTTTCATCCATTTGATAGAGGCTACCATATTATAGAGCCTTATCTGGAGATTGGATTACTCCAGTTTAAGCTGCTCCTGACCCACAGTAAATAGCTTCCTAGTGCAGAGACTGTGGTAACACATACTTGGGAAAGTCTTACTTTTAAGTTAATATTTTCTGCCCCAATTTTTTTTTCACACTGATGTAGCATACATTGTTTACACATTATACATATATTTTCCTGGCTCCATTACATATATTGCATTTTTTACATCTAATCTTATTAATTCATAGCTTATAACTAGTTATAGTATTTCTTGTTTGATAACTACTGTGCAAAGCAACTGGGGACTGAATAATTATTAGGAGGTGGCATTATCCACTTCTCATGCATTATTTCTAATTTTGTTTAACCATAGTTGCAACTACGGAACAGGAGAATACTGTATATTAATTGCAGTCCACGTTTTATATGTATTAGGGTCCAGGTTTGCTGGAGGTGCTGTATGTTGGCCAAGAATGGTCATATTTTTAAAGCAGCAATCAATTATAAGGTAAAACCAGGTTGGCAAACTTGAACCATATACCCACATGCCTTTTTGTGAACATAGGTATTTTTTTCTTTATAGTCTATAGTTTACAGTGTCACTGTCAATTATTCTTCATTGTATTTTATTTTGTGTAGGTGCTATGTTTGTGCAGTGAGTATTTCTACCTTATTTTGTATGCTTTTGTGTATATTATTATTTTGGTACAAACTCATTAGCATACAATTAGCATACCTACAACACTTACAAAACATATATACTGTATTCATATTTTATGGCCATCCTTGTTCCCATGACCAACCCCTCAACAGATAAAATATGCAACAAACATTCATAAACAAGTTAACAATTTATAACATAATTATCACAAATTAGCACATGCATGGAATGATGTGATTTTCATGTGAGTTGTCATTATTAAACAGAGTCCTAACATATCTGCATACACAACTTGAGATATTACTTGTCCTGTTATTTCATCATAGAAATGCAACTTGGAAGGAAAAACAATTGTAGGATTACAGATGGAAACACAATTTCTCTGATGGCTCCTTCCAGACATCTAAGATTAATATCAGCAGTTTGAAAGAAATAGTAAATGCAATAACTAAATCCTTTCTTCATACTGTCAACAGAGAATTCACCTAAACTGGAGTCATCACAAGTAACACAATACAATGAATACTGACATCTTGAAAAATGTGAATGAACCAGACTCTTCTTAACATAAATCTAGCTTCACAAGCCCCCAAAATAATACATCATTGGAAAGTATTAATCACCACATGATAGACTTGTCAACAGTTTTCTTATTCCCCATAGTGAAAGAATATAAATTACTCTCAACTGAAATTTAAAAATGATACAATATGAGCTGAATGTTAAGTTGTACTTTATTTTCTTTTGGCATGCATTTGTTTTCTTTAATCTCTTCACTGCCACAAAAAATACACGCTCTCAGGCTTGGTTTTCAGTATGCTCAGGGCATCCCATACCTGGCATCCCTAACGATCTGCTCATTGTTTGTAGAGGAGTTTAAAGCAAAAATAAAAATGTAACCAGAGTTCTTTAATATTTAAAAGTTTTGTTTAAAACCCTAAACTGTCTAAATAAATTCTACAATGTTGGCTTGGATTAGTATTTGCCAGTTAATGCCCCAATGTTTTAGTCCCACAAATTCGTCCTATATCTATATCTAACTTCAATATACCATGCAGCAAGAGATGCCTGGCGTGAGTAAGCCACCAGGTCCTGTGCAACTCTGCTAACGTTGGGCATCTTTTTTGCAAAAAAATGCGTATATATTGCAATGCAATATAGGAGACTGTGCTGATTAATTTGATATATGACACCTGTATATTGTACTGTATGCGACTGAGTCTGTATGTGGAGCAGAATAGCACTTGTATTGTAAAAAAGCTGCAGCTGCTACATTGTAGCACTTCATGTACAAATTCCGAGACTCACACACAGATATACTGTACAAGTGTTTGTTATCAAAATAATCAGCACAGCCTCCTCATGTAGTGCATTGCAACCAGGGCCGGTTCTAGCCCATGTGGCGCCCCGGTGAAAAATAGGGGCCTGGCTTCACACAGGGGCGTGGTCAGTTACGCCCCCCTGTAGAGTTGTGCCCCCATTTGTGCCCCCTGTACAGTAGCGCCGCTTAAAAAAAATAAAATGAATACTTACTATCCCCGCTCCTGATTCCCGACCGCTGCAAACCTCCGCCGGCGCTGCTCCTCTCCTCGGATCTATGGGAGAGACATCATGACGTCTCTCCCATAGCACAGCATAAATAGACACTAGAGGTCAATTATGACCTCTAGCGTCTGTGCCAGTCCCACAAAGCTGTGCGGTGCGCAATGACGTCATCGCGCACCGCACAGCAAAGGTCCTCTCCACGAAGGGAAACTAGATGGGTAGCATCTAGTTCTCTTCACAGCGGGGGACACAGCGGGGGGCACTGCCAAACAGTAGCGGATCTTGCCATGGTGCGGCGCACTCCGTATGGC